>NC_135272.1:2815000-2937500 GCF_051311805.1 Agelaius phoeniceus | reverse complement strand
GGGAGCAGGCTCTGGCTCACAACTGTCCTGAGAGCATTTTCCCTCTCTTCCACTCCCAGCTCCAATACCTTGCCCAAGAGCTGAATGGAGAGCAGCTGCACATGGCTGTTGTCCTGGAGGAAAGGAAAAGTCCTAAGCACCAACTACTCCAGGCCCACTGGGGCAAAGGCCCTAAAGTGCACAGGGCACAAAGTTTCCAGGCAGGCACCGTCCAGTGCCCTTGGCTGGGGGCACAGAGCCTTACCTTCTCCAAGTGTGGCAGGAGGGACTCAGCCAGCTTCAGGGCGGTGGTGCTGGGTATTGTGAGGTCTTTGTCCTGGAGCACATGCGTGAGCACAGAGAGGCTCATCCCAACCATCTCTGCATCTGCATGGGCCAGCAGCTCCAGCAGGTGTTGATAGAGGCCGCGTATTCCTCCGGCCTGTGTGCAAGACCAGGCTGTGCTGTGAAGCCGTGACTGGCTGCAGCACCAACAGCTGCTTGGGGCACTGGGGCAGCTGAAGCGGGAGTCGGGAGAGCTGGCAGCAGCTGCCTCTGCTGCCAAAGCCCAGCCAAGCCCAAAGGTCTGCCTTCCCCAGCCCCACGCTGCCAGCGCGGCTTCAGCCACTGCCCCCTTCTCACCAGCGAGGGCTCCTTGCTGAGCATCACGAGGCCTCTGAGCTCCAGGCGCAGCCTGTCCCTGTGCTGGCTCGGCAGGTGCCGGGATAGCACCGCCAGGGTACTGGGACCGTGTTTGCTCAGGTCCAGACACTCCAGGAGCTGAAAGGCACAGGGCAGTGGCAGGGGAGTGGGCCGGCTCCAGGCAGCAGCAGCGGGCGCGGGCAGCCTCCCAGGCGGCTGCAGCTACCAGAGGCCAGAGAGCTGGGAGGCAGCTCAGCCAGGCAGTGCTGGCCATCAGGCTCACCTCCACAAAGAACGCCAGGGCAGGCAGATGCCAGCGGGGCTGCTTCCCGACCAGCAGGCTGAGCAGATGCGAGGCCACGTGGGGACACAAGGGGGTCAAGCCACAGCGCATCTCCCTGGCAGGGGAAAAAGGCACCAAGGCCCTGAGCCGGGCGGGCAGACCTCTCCCAGGAGTGACTCACAGAGGTCCCATCTTTCCCCAGCACTCCGCAAGGGGACATGGGCCCCTTGGGAGGCAGCTGCTGCTGGGCATCCTCCTCTCCCGGCCCTTTGCAGTCTGCTCGGCCCTCCCTCGGTGACGAGGCCCTCTCGCTTACAAGCCCCGGGGACTGTGTGGGGCACTCCGGGCACGGGGCACAAATGGTGGCGGTGGCGGCTGGGAGTAGGGGATCTCACCTGGCCAGCAGGCCCGCTGCATAATGCTGGGTGTTGGCACAGAGCAGGGTGTCCCAGAGCTGCTTGTGCTCCAGAGCCAGCAGGTTCTTGCCAAAGCCCAGTCGGCAGAGCAGAGCCTTCATAGTCTGCACTGCAAACCTGTGTGCCGAGCCAAGGCCAGGTCACTCTGGGAGCACTGGCCCTGGCCGCAAGGGCGTGGGAAGGACAGGGCGGCTGGCACCTGTTGGGCTGGCTGGGAAGGCTGTGTTCCTCCCGGCACGCTCTCCAGAAGCGCTGGGTCTCCACGTCCTCTGGCCTCTGCTCCGTAGTGGTGAAAATTTGCAAGAGCAGAGCCACCAACAGGTGTGGAGAATGAAGGAGGATTGTGTAGTGCCACTCGGGCATGCTTGCAATCCTCCACAGCACCAGAGTTGCCTGCAAGAGACAAAGCGCCCCGAGGCAGCACTCAGTGCTGAGGTGTCCATGAGACAGGGCCGGGGGGGAGAGGCAGGGGGAGCACCCGGCCTGCTGGCCCTAGCCCAGCTTTCAGCCCAGGCAGGGAGCTGCAGGCTGGGGAGAGCATGGAGAGCTTCTGAGAAGGCGACCTGGAGGGCCGGCGTAGGCCAGCTCCAGAAACTCTCAGCCAGGGCAAGGACGGCCTCGTTGTCCCCGCTGCAGAGGGAGCCGCCGTATGGCGTGATAGGTGATGTGAAAGTAAAAGGTACCTTATTGTTGTTTTGTGGTGTGTGAGAGTGAGTCACACAAAGTCGGCCTCGACTTCCCGGGCTGGTGGGAAGGGGGAGGCAGTGGAAAGAGGAGTGAGTGACCTGCACACCAGACTATTGTCCCCCGGGTAGGTGGGGACTTTTGGGCCGAAGGGAGTGAGTGACCTGCACACCAGGCTATTGTTCCCAGGCAGGTGGGGACTTTTGGGCCGAAGGATATGAGTGACCTGCACACCAGGCTATTGTTCCCAGGCAGGTGGGGACTTTTGGGCCAAAGGGAGTGAGTGACCTGCAAACCAAGCTGGTGTTCCCTGGTGTGTGAGGGGGCCGTAGCTGCAGAGTGTGAGTGACACGCAGGCAGCCTCACAGGTGAACGGGCACTGGAGGCAAACAGAGTCAGGGCCCTTCCAGGAGGCCTGGAGATGCTGAGACCTGGAGGCCAACCCCAAGGTGAGGGGGGCCACAGAGACCCGTGATTTTCTGGGTAGAGGGATCCACTTTGTGTCTTGAAGGTGTGAAGGAATGTGTGAAAGTGAATGAGAAATAAAAGTGAGTGAATGTAGATGAATGAAAGTATATGCAATGTGGATTGTGCATTTTAAGCCTTACCATATTCCTTGGAGAGAAGTGTATTGTATTCAAAAGCAGTGTGAGAAAAAGGTGGGGGTTTTTTTTGAGTGTAAGTAGTTGAAAGAAAACTGGTATTTAAGTTGTTAGTAAAAAGTGGAAAACAGAAGCCGGGGACAAATAGATAGAATATTGAGAAATGGGGCAGAAATCCAGTAAGGTGGATACGGGAAAGAAAAGTGAGAAAAAAATTACCAACAGAAATACCCCAAGATAGCCCTTTGGGAGTTATGTTAGCAAACAGAAATACAACTCCTTGCAAAATACAGGGTATGCAGGAGTTGATGAGAAAAAAAAAAAAAAACAACCAAAAACCAAACAAAACAAACAAAAAAAAAACCCCATGCAAACTTGTCAATTACATACTCTAAAAAGAGCATTAGAATATTTAACACAAAAGAAAGGAGTTATATTTTGATTCAAGGTATGCCTTTAGAGTAGCACATACCTTAAGAAAAATTTTAAAAGAGAGATTACTTAATTCAAGAGGAAAAGGATTAGTATATGAGAAACTTATCTTAGAGGTTTTAGAGGCATTAAAATTACCTAAGAGAGATAGCTATAGTACATATTAAGGGACACCAAAGGTAAAGACCCCAGAAATAAGGGGAAATAATTTGGCGGATCAAGAAGCTAAAGATGCAGCAGAAAATGGAGCTGAAAGAGTTAATATTAACTCCAAATGAGGAAAAATTGGAAATTCCAAATTTAAGGAAGCAAAAAAAAAAAAAAAGAGGAATTAAAACAAGACAGATGGCGAACAAGATAAATCGGGGAAATAGAAACATCTTGATGAAAGACAATTAGATAATAAAATGCTTACTAGGGAATAGCAGAGGACACGTATCAAAAAGCCCAGTGGGATACTCAGGCTTTGTGTGATTGTTTTTTTAAGGAACTATGGGTGCATTGGGATTATTGGAGTAGAAAAACAAGTAACTGAAAGATGTATAATTTGCTAAAAGATAAATAAAAGGGTGATGAGAAAAACAACATGAGAATGTTGTGAGTTAGCTCGTCGACCATTTCAAAGTATCCAAGCAGAAGTTTGGATTTGTTAAGCTCTGGATTTATTTGTAAAAACCGTTTAATCCAGAAGAAAAAGAGTACACCACCTGCTGGGGAGGGGGGAGGTTGTCAGAAAATAACATTTTTGAAAAGCAAAAAAGGAACAAAGCAGGGAAGTATAACGCTGAGAACAAAAATATTACCTCATCCATCCCTGTTTGTTCCCCCACTCGTTCGCGGCTGCACCACCCCCCCGCCCCTGTGCCAGCTCCGGCACAGTCCGTCTGTCCCAGTCCGTCTGTCCCAGTCCGTCTGTCCCAGTCCGGCCGCCTGGCCTGCAGCCGCTCCGCTGGCCGTGCCGGGGGCTGTCTGTCTGTCTGTCCTGCCGTGTGCACCGTGGTTACCGCGCTGACCGCACCGATGGGGGGTTCCGTCTGTCCGTCTGTCCCATCCCCGGCTGCCCTGACTCTGCTCGGCTCCCGCCGCTGCAGCCGGGGTCAGTCCCGGCTTTGGCTCTGCCGGATCAGCCATGCGGGGCCGATCCACGCTCCAGCTCGGTCTGCACCGAAACAGCCCCTCGGGTGATTGCCCCTGCAGACCCCACCTTTGGAGCACCCAGAGCCGGAGCTGTGCCCATCCCCTCGGGTGATTCCCCCTGCAGACCCCGCCTTTGGAGCACCCAGAGCCGGAGCTGTGCCCATCCCCTCGGGTGATTCCCCCTGCAGACCCCGCCTTTGGAGCACCCAGAGCCGGAGCTGTGCCCATCCCCTCGGGTGATTGCCCCTGCAGACCCCGCCTTTGGAGCACCCAGACCCGGAGCTGTGCCGAGTCCCCCGTCCTGCCCTGAGCTCCGTTCCCTTGGCAACCACAGCTCCGGCTGCTCAGGGGAACTCTCTAAAGGAGAGGTTCGCATAGGAGAGGACGGACCAGGGTTTGTAAATGCTCCTTTGACTTCGTCTGAGGTCTGAAATTTTAAGAAATAAATAAAAGGGATATTTGGAGGATTCCATAGGCATAGCTGAACAATTAGACTAATTTTTTGGGTCCAAACATTTATACTTGAGAAGAGATGCGGTCTGTAATGAAAATCATATTTTTCTCAGGAAGAAAGGTAATTAATCAGAGCAACTGAAATAAAAGCTTAGGAAAAAGATAATCCACGGGGACCCCCAGAGAAGACAAAAGGCCAACTGTACCTCCTGAGTGGGGTTAAAATAATGAGGAGGGGTGTGAACACATGAATAATTATCATAATTACATAACCAAGGGAATAAATGAGACAGCATATCAAAGGCAAAATGCAAAAACAAAAGGTTTTTGAGGGACAGCTTTTAGAAGAGAAAGAAGAAACTCCAACTAAATAGATAAACAAACTTAAGAGAAATAGGAAAATGGTCCTAAGTAAGCGGAAGATCTGAAAATCTTTAAAGAGATGGGCACATAGGAGGAATAGGGAGGTCATAAGCTCTAATTTTTTGGGGGGACAAATATCATCTGGAGCCTGTGATAACTTTAAAAGTGGGTCCCCAAGAAGAAGAATTAGAATTTCTAATAGACGCAGGGGCAGAGAGAACCTGCCTGTTAAATATTCCAAAAGGTTATAGTGTGAGCAAACATATAGTGAAAGTAACAGAGGCAAAAAGAGAAAGTTTTACATTTCTGGTCATTAAAGATGTGGTAATTGAGAGAAGAAACTAGAATTTAGATGGGAGATATCAGGTAGCAACTTATTAGGAAGAGTCTTACAAGTGCAATTAAGAATAGGAGTTATATCAGAAAATGGGAAAATGACAGCTAGAGTTTTAAAAATTAGGCCCAGAAGATGAGAAAAAAAAATCAACAAAGAAGTTTGGGCTGGAGAAGGAAATAGGGGAGGATGAAATATCAACCCCATAAGGGTTACAATTGAGAGAGAAGATTGTCCCATGCGTGTATGTCAGTATCCTGTATCTTTAGAAGGACGGGAAGGTTTGAAGCCAGTAATAGAAGGACTAATAAAGGATGGGGCATTAGAACCTTGTATGTCTCCTCATAATATCCCTATTCCCCCAGTAAAGTCTGATGGGAGTTATAGACTAGTACAAGATTTAAGGGAGGTTAATAAAAGAACTCACACTCACTACCCAGTGGTAAAATATCTTAGACACTTAATAAATAAAAGTAGCTGGAAAACCAACCATGAGAAAATGGCAAGAATTTTATTCCTTCTCCCTCCCTCTTCAAAGAGGGAGGTCAGAAAATTACCTAGATTATTGAAATATTATAGATTATAGATTGAGGGGTACACACAGGTAGCAAAATTTGTGTATGAAAAATAATTGACAGAAGGAGATGATACAAAACGGACCAAGGAAGATATTGTTAAATAAAAAGAGTTAAGTAAAAACTAGCCTAAGTATCATCTTTAAGCTTACCCTTGATTGAAAAATCCTTTATCATTTATACACAAATACAGAACATGGAGTAGCTCATAAAATTTTAATTCAGGAGTGAAGAAGAGTAAAAAATATCTAGTAGCTTATATATCAAAGATGTTAGACCCGGTAAGGCACAGCTAGCCAGTATGTATTTAAGTTATAACAGCTACTGCAATCCCAGTAAAAGAAAGTTCTAAGCTTACTTTTGGAAGTAAATTATGTAGGTTCACCTTGCACTGTCTGAGGTGTGTTGAATCAATAAAAAAACAAACAAAAAATAGGGAAGAAGAAAGAGAGAAGTTGAAGTAGCGGGGTGGTTAGCAAACTCTGAGATGTTGGAGTGTAGAGTGGTGACATCTTGGTGCTATAAGAGAGCAGGAGTGTGGATGCGGGTTTTTTGCATGAAAGGCAGGGAAGTGTCTTAACACATGGTTGTTAGGAGGTTATTCAATGCCGAACTGGGGTCCAGAAAGGGTTTAGCAGGATGGACCCTCCTTGAAGAAAAAAGAGGATAAGTTGACTAGAGAAAGAAAAAGAATGTCAGGAGCACCTGGGGACGCCAAGTTTGGGGTTGTCAGGGCTGGGAGGTGTCTGCCCGCTCCCTACGAGCGGCGGGGTCTCGGGGGCTGCGGCAGGCACCGATCCATGGAGGTGGCCCGGCGGCGGGGCTGGCAGCAGGGGACACACGGGTTTGCCGGCCAGGAGCGCGCTGGCTCCGTGGGGGAACTGCCGGGGGGGCTCCCAGACTGCCGGGGTCCCGAGTCCAGGATGGCAGCGTCGGCCCCGGTTCGTGGGCCGAGAGAGAGAAGGAAAGAGAGAGAGAGAGAAGAAGAGAGAGAGAGGGGGAAAAAGAGACCCAAGGCTGCCCCTAGGGTCCCCATGCCCGTGGCTGCTCTCCCCTGCTCCGGCCCTGCAGCGAAGTGGCAGCACCGGGGAAGGGCGAAGAACAGCATTGACAGCAAGGCCGTGAAGAGACGGGGCTAGCACTAAAAGATAAAATCAAAGCAGAGATTGATGACTCTCCAAACCTCACAAAGTGGGTTGTTTTTCTTAAGTAAGAAGTTTTTTTAGTTTTTTCCTTTGTGTGTTTTGTTTGCTGTTAAAAAGAAGTTTTCTTTTTTCCTGAAGAATGGGTTTGTAAGGCTAAAACAATTAAATGCTGCCCAAAAAGTAAAAACCAATAGATGTGATACATCTCGTGTTGAAATTGGTCAGGCTTTTCTTATTTAACTAACTGTAACTCACAGAAAGAAGAATTTGCCTCTGCAACTATTAGCACAGCCAGATTGAAGAAGAAGAGGCTGCTTGGAGAAAGCTTTTAGCTAAACCCAGAAAGTTTGGAAGAAAAGCAAATGCTAGAAGTTAATGCAGTATTGTCTTTCTTTTATTGCTATGCTATTAAGAAGTCCTTTCCAGGTACTACTGAAGCAACAATCAGAATCACGGAAAGAGGGTGAATTAATGTCAACAGAATCAAAAGACTTGTGAAGAAACCTGAAGAATGGACTATCACATTTAAACCAGGTGATACCAAACTGACTTTCCAATGGGGACTGAGTGGTAATAGTTTAGAAAAACCCAAATGATCCAAGAAATGTACAAAGAATAACACTGAATTAAGAAGTAAGACAATGCTTATATCACTGGTTTCAAGCACTGCCTGAATAAAACATCTCCTTTGGGGAGGAATACTTCAGAGAGAAGGATCAAGACTGTTTTTGTATTCTGACCTTAGCCTGTGAATTGTACAGGGGAGAAGGGGAATTACCATTTCCATTAGTAAACTTTATTTAATTCATTCCAATACTGGACATGCTAGCTGGGTTATAAGTAAATGCTTGGATTGTGGGAATAATTAGTATTGTGGTTCACAAAATTTATGCTCTTATTGCAAAAAGTGTTAAAGTAATAACTTTGTTTTGTGGATGGGAATTATTAGTGCCTGTTGAATGAGAGATACCTGAAGAACGGTAGGAGACCACAGTTAAAGGGTGTCAAAAACAATTTGCCTGGAATCTAGTTAAGAGAAAGTGACAAGGAAATAGAGGGCAAGACCAGATTGGCCTCTGTATTTTGCCACCGAGAAGATCAAATACACCTGCTGTGGGCTGCAACCTCACAGGCATGGGAGGTGGGAGTATGAGCCTTACTGGACCTCTGTTATTCCTGTTTCTGGCACTCATTTGTTCTCTTTTCCCTTTCGGGATACCAGCAAGATCGTGTCACAAATGCTACAGAAAGCATCTCATGGAAAGAAACCAAAGTTCCTCTTTTATTACACACACCTAGGTCAACAGCCACTGTTATAATCCATCCAAATTAAGAACCTGTAGGCAAAACGGAGTAAATTATTGGATTACAAGAAACTTAGGAAAAAGTGGTAATAGATTTGGAATTGAATGTCCAAAAGGAGAGAGATGGATTTGTTTTACATTTAATCTTGAAGATACGGTTCAAGATTTGGTAAAAAAACAAATAGTAAACAAAAAGGTAAAACCAGCACAGCAATTTAACTCTGTCTTGACCCCAAATTATCTATTGAGCCGTATTACAAGACTCCAAGCAGTTATAGAAATGGTAGCAAATAAAGCCACCCAGGCATTAGAGTTAATATCAAGTCAGCTAAGCCAAACAAAACTGTAGTGTATCAGAATAGGTTGGCTTTAGACTATTTATTGGCCAAAGAAGGGAGTGTTTGTGGAAAGTTCAATATATCAGACTGTTGAAAATTGATGATCACAGAAAAGTCATTCTAGCAAAAGCAAAAGAAATCAAAGAAGAAAAATATATATATGCATATAATAACCCAGGTAGCGGTCCAAAAGAATTAGAAAACATTGTTAAAACCTAGCTGGTGGGGTCATGTATTAGAAGAAATTAAGATCTTTCATTTTATGTGTTACAACTGTTTTTATATTTCTTCCTTGTGTAATCCCCTGTTTTATTTTGCCAGCATAGTCCAGAAGATGCAAGTAGATAAGAAATATTGCTCAAGCCAAACGATTTACAAAGAATAAGAGTGGGGTATGTGAAAAATGCATGTATTTTATGATTGGCTTTTCGTAAATATTAAAATGAGTATTATATGTGTTGTGTTAGAAAGTAATGCTGTATTAATTCTCCAAAGTACTGTGTTAAATATAGTTTTGAGTTATAAAAATTGTTAAAATAGAAACGATGCTATGTAGGGTACTTTTTTAAAAAAGAAAGGACTCGCAGCGAGGTAACAGCCACAGGGCACCTAAATCTTTCAGAGAAGAATTTATGGCCCTCTTATCAGAAGAAATGAACTTTTTCCCGCCTCGAAGGCGCTATTAGGATTTGGAGGAAGAAGTTGACGATGACCAGACAGAATCCTGTATTTGAATGGAATTGATGCATCATGTATGAAGTGTATGAATATGCAACAGGTTATTGTTTTTAAGGGTTAATCCTTTGTTAACAGGTATCCTTCTTCAGGCTCGTGCTGCCCAGAAAAAGGTACCTGGACGTCCGTAACTCTTTGTCTTTATTGTCTCATATTGTCCTAATTCAATTTGTCCAAATTATTATTACTCTAATTGTAATAATATTTTTATAACCATTTTATTACTATTAAACTTTTAAAATTTTGGAAACAATTGATTGGCGTTTTTAACATATTGTGTTCTCATATGTTTTAGTTGCATTAAGCTGTACTTTGGTTCGCTGCAGGTCCTCCCTGTTACAGTGGTTCTGCCCCCATTGCCTCCTCCCTCCTTGTTAATGTCAATCTCGCTGCCTCCTTCCCTGGGTCCCTGAAAACTGCCTTGTCATCCCCTCAACCCCTCCCCTGTGTCCTGCCTGTCACTCCACAGCCCATCCCTTCCCTCCAGAAACTTCTTCCAAGGGTGTCGAGTGATAGGCTCAGGCACCGGGGCCCCTCCCCTGGTTTATCCCCATTGGTTCCCCTACATGTCTGTTTCCCTGCTCCCCACGCCCTCCTGGAATTCCATTGGCAGATGGGCCATCCCCTCCCCTGTTCACCTCCCCTTTATAAGACCTTGCACAGCCCAGTTCTCTGTCTCCAGTTCTCTGGATGCCCTGGGTTGTGGATATCTTTGGAGCTCTCTAATACAGCTGGACTTTGCCCCCAGCTGGAGTCCCCTCTCCTTCTCCTACCAGCGTGGCTTCGGTGTCTCGTCTGCAGCAGGCGAAAGCCTCAGCCGCTCTCGCGGCCTCCCGAGGAGCGGGAGAGTGTCCCCGCCGCTCGCTGTGCCAGGGCAAGCCGGGGACTGCGAGCGCCCCCTCGGAGGGGCACAGCCACAGCTGCTGCTCCAGCCGGGCTTTCTGTGCACATACTCGATAACCACTCAGTCCAGGAACATTCAAAAGCTTCACTGCCCGCTCAAAACATTCTTTAGTAGTGTCAGTAGCAATTAACAAACCATCTGCATGCTGTAGGAGCGTTCTTCCCCAGACAGTGATTGCCATAGCTCTAATTCTTCAGCCAACAGATTCCCAAAAACTGGGAATGTTTTTGAACCCTTGAGGTAATCCTGCCCAGCTAAGTTGGTTTTTCCTGCCTGGGCTAGGGTTCTCCCATTCAAAAGCAAATATATTTTGACTTTCTTCTGCAAGTGGCAGGCAGAAGAAAGCATCTTTCACATCTATCACTGGAAACCAAATTAAATCACCTCGAAGTTTAGCTAGTAAGGTAGAAACCATTAATTGCCTGTAAATCTGGCACTAGTTTCTAAGTTCCATTAGGTTTCTTTATTGCCAATCTAGGAGTATTAAATTTGGACTCCCATTCTTCCAATAATCCTAACGTCAGGAATTTATTAATTGTTGGCTCTATTCCTTTCCTATCTTCTAATCTTTAAGGCTATTGCTTTCTGACTGCTGGCCTAACTCTTGTCTGTAGCTCGATTTTTACAGTGTCTGCTCATTTTGATTTTCCTGGCCTATCGGTATCCCCTACTCTTGGGTACACCTGATTCAATACTTGCTCTAAAGAGTTATTATTGTTTGTTGATCTTGTGTCAATTGTTAGTCCTAATGATAAAACCAATTTGTCTTCAGGTACCTTAAATTTCATTTTTCTTTTTTTAAGCTGAACTGTCGCTTCTAAATTTTCCAGCAAATCCCTGCCTAGGGCAGATTTGGGTGAGTTTGGTGAATCAGGAAACTGATGTATTCCCATTTTCTTCTTGATTTTACATTTAAGCAGTTTCAGGAAGAATGCATTGTTCTGGCTTCTGGCTGGCCAGTGGCTCCTCTTGCTTGAAGACAGTTTTCACTTTTGGGTATCAATGCTTGATTCAAGAGTGAAAATGTGTCTCCAGTATTTACTAAAAATTCAACTTCTTTCTCATTCTTCAGCTGTATTTTAACCAGTGGGCCTGCTAGGGTAAGATCTGCCAGTCTTGGTCATTTCTTATCATCTAGAGTGGCTACAAAAGTTTTGTGCACTGTGTCTGCTAACTCTGGGCACTGGCATTTCCAGTGTCCTTTCTTACAATATGCACATTGATTTGGCCCCAGCTTGGCCTGTGGCTGGTTTGAACCTCCTCTGCCTCTGGAATTTTGGCCCCTGACTCTGCTTCATCCCCGCCCACGTCCTCTCCCTGGAGCTGATCCAGAGCTGCCACCATGGCTGCAGGGAGTTCTTTTTCTTTTTCTCTGTCTTTATTATCATACACCTTCTATGCTTTTTCATT
Source organism: Agelaius phoeniceus (assembly GCF_051311805.1). Lineage (NCBI taxonomy): Eukaryota > Metazoa > Chordata > Aves > Passeriformes > Icteridae > Agelaius > Agelaius phoeniceus. The sequence goes on along the minus strand of NC_135272.1, from coordinate 2,925,764 downwards.
AATGCCTTTAAGTCTCTCTTTACAGGCTCTTTCAGCTTCTGAAGTTCCTGCCTGGCATCTGGGCTAGATTGCCCAAACATCAGGGAAAGGAACTGCTGTTTCCCATATCCGACCAGGGATCCAGGGCTGTGCGTTTACGTGCAGCTGCTCAGAGCCTGTTCACAAAGTCAGTGGGTGACTCGTGCTGTCCCTGTGTAACATTATATATTACTGACCAATTCATTGCTTCTGGAATGGCATTTTTGAATTCAAATTTGACGAGTTCCTGGCATCTGGCTAACATTGCACAGCTGCCTGCATCATTTGGGTCCCACAAAGGGTTTACAGTAGGAAACAGCTGGTCCACTGTACCTTGTCAGGCTCCACTAGCAATTTGTCCCTGCACATAGGCTCTGGCTGCCTTTAACACCAACTCTTTTGCTGGTTTTCTTAGCTCTGTCAGCATGAAATCAGTATCACCTCAGTCTGGGTCTCGATTCTTGACTATGAACTCAAATCGTTTTGCTACTTTGCTGGGGTTTTCTCTATAAATTTTAAGTTTTTCCCGCCAACTCTTCAGGTCACTAGTAGAAAAGCAGAAGTTCACCCACATGGCTTCTCCTTGGGGACCCACTGCTTGCCGTAAGGGGTGACTAAAGGCATAGTTTCCTTGGTTTTATTCCTTGTGTTGGTTGTCACTGGGGTCTCTGAAATTGTCCCCTCCCCAGGATTATTCATCTCATCCTCACTGCCTTTTGGGTTTCATTCAGGGTGCGGAGTGGTTGGGTGAGGGGGAGTGTAGCCAAGCTGGCCTGGGGTAACTCGGCTGTAACTCTTGGACACCTAGAACACAATCTTCCTCATGCTTTTTAGCCAATTTCAAACATCTCTGCCCTATGCTACATGCTGAACAGCATCTCTTTATTTTCTGCCTGTTACTTCTTTCCAAGGTTAGGACTAAAGGGTCCTGTGGGGCCAAATCAAAGCCACATTCTTTCTGCCACTCAGGTTTATTCTCCAGGGTAAAAAACACATCTGCATATACCACATGATCTCATTTTTCTTCTTTTCATAAAAATAACATCAACTGTCACAATGTATGATAATTTAAAGTTCCATTAGGGGGTCACTTTTCACCACTTTCTAACTGATACCAAGGCTACTACCATGGGGTAGAGTATTTAATCAGATTACCTTTCTTTGAAAAATTACCCTCCAGGATTCCTCCCAAAGCTTTCTCATGTGCTAAAATACATTCTAGTGGACTCTTTTTGTTAACATTTTTACTTCTTGTGTTATTCATCCTTAATGCTATCTTAATTTCCAAACTTACCACTATGTATTACTACTTCTTCTCTTTTCCTTCTCTTTATGCCCTGTATACTGCACTTAACACACACTGGGTGTCTCTGAGTCACCCAGAACCAATATTCTTTTTTATAGTCCTAACAAGCAATGCAAACAAAAGGATTACACATTCTACACAATCTACAAGGAACTGGGCTATGATCGGACATAAAACAAGTTTCTTAAAACACTGCCTAAAGTAAAACTCAGGAGTATATACACATGTAAACCTAGAGTTCACAACCCTTGACTTTTGATGTAGTGTCTAAAAGCTTGAGTGACTGCTCGATGTTGTTCAAAGACTTCTCAACCTCAGACGGGCTTGGTGCTGTGCCCATTTCCCTGGGGTGTTGCAGTTTGTGTTTATTGATCAGTTACTGTATAATCGTTTGTTTTCATGTACCCCTGTTTTCCCCAAGTTGGTTTACCCCTAGGTTTTGCCCTCCCTCAAAGCTGTCCCTCCTGGCATTCCCCACTCTTTGTTCCAGCTCCTTCCCTGCCTGTCAAGGTAACCCAGCTCTTTATTCCTGAACCTTCCCTGTCAGTTTTGTCTTGGACCAATCCCTGACTGCACCACCCCTTTGGAATTCCCCTATTGCAGGAAACCCCACTGGCCCATGGCACCTACCCTCTCCTCCCATCTGTCCTAATTAGTCCTAAGCAACTGATGTAATCCCCTTGCTCCTGCCCTGCAGATTCCTTCTTGCCCAATGGTTTGCATCCACCCCCTGAGTTGTACCCCTATAAAATGCCGTGTACAGAAGTGCTGGTGGCTCTTTGCTTCTGAATACTTCCCTTGGGATAAACCTTTGCCTGTGGACCTTCACAATGGAGGAGCCTCCTCCTTCTCTTTTGCCTGCTCCGTGCCGCAGTTATTAGATCCTGAGCCACTGAGCAGTGGCTCATCAGGTTCAGCCGCAGGCAGAGCCCACACCTTGGCCGTTCCCCACTCCTGGCACAGCGCCGGAGTTTTCCCCAGAGCCGGCCTGGGCTCCACTGGGCTGAGTCAATGGGGAACCTGTGCCAGTGCCTGACCGTGCTCTGGGTGAAAAACCTTTTCCTGATATGGAAATGAAACTTGCCCTGTCCCAGCTCCCTGCCCTTTTCTCGAGTGCTGTCACTGCTCCCAACAGTGACGAGAGCTGCAGCAGCCCCTCTGATTCCCCTCAGGAGGATGTTGGAGACCACAATGATGCCCTTTACTCTCCTCCAGGCTGAACAGACTAGAGTGGCCTCAGGTGCACCTAGGGCTGCCCCTCCAGACCACACTCCATCCTTGCAGTCCTCCTTTGCATTCTGGCTAATAGCTTACTATCTTCTTATATTGTGGTGCCCAAAACTGCCCCTGTCTGCTTACAGCTCTTCTCCTGTCTGCTGCTTCAGGGTGCGGGCACCACAATCAGAGACACTGAACAGCATCTCCTCCCAGAGTTATCCTTATCCTCTGTACTTCCACGTGTCTGCCTTCATGTTCACTGGGGAACCTCCCTATTTGTGGCCACCCATTGCTGTGCTCAGCAGGGACACAGTTTTGTTTGGACATGAGCTGCCACAGCCAGACAGGCAGCAACCGAAGCCGAGAATATCAAAGATTGGGCAGATTCTATTTTTCCCAGAATGGAGGAAAGAGAGTGAGAAAAGCACAAGGAAACATCACAGTGTTACTTTGCAATCTAATTGCCCTGGGAAACTCAGAAAGGGATGGTGTTGTGGTGCTACTGCCAATGCCTTCCATGAAAAAAATACATTTCAGGAAGGAGAAACATCATCTGTCAGAGACCAAGTGTTGCCAGCAGTTGCTCCAGGTGCTTTGGCCATCATCCCCTGCAGGAAGGACCACAGCCCCCAATGCAGGTGGGCTTTGGCTCCCTGTGGCACAGAAGCCCCCTGGGGGCACAGGTCTCTGGGGCAGGAGACGGGCACCAGCATTGCCAGGGCTCGGGGGGTGGCAGCTCTGCTTGGGCAGGGACTCTGCCACAGCTGCTGCTGTCAGCGCTGCCCGGGCCCCAGGGCTCAGAGCAGCATTCGTGCCCGGGCCCACACGTTCCTTGTGCATGTCACACCCTCAGGTTTAGGATGGCCACGGGCCGGGACGTGTCCCAAGGAGGCTGTGCCAGCTTCCCTGGAAGGCCCCGGGCCCTTCTCAGCACGGCTGCGTCGGCAGCCCTGGGGGCTCCTTCTGCTGACCTGAGCCCGCAGAGCAGGGCAGCGTTTGCTGATGCTCTGAGCTCTTCCTAAAGATCCTGTGGGGCTGTCTTAGACACCTGGGGCCAGGCATTCCTTCCAGCCTGGGCCACTTTGGCTGGGCTGGGGGCGGCCCCAGGGCAGGCGGCAGTGTGTGCAAGGGCCCTTTGTGACACACTGCAGCACGGTCACCATGCCACAGAACGGAACCCGGTGTCCAAGGGCCTTTTGTGACTCGTGGTGACAAAGGAGCTGGTGGTGACAAGAGCATGCCACAATGCTCAGAGCACGCGCCGGGACAGGACGGGACAGAGCAGTGCCGTGAGGAGCCCCTGCACAGCACGCTCGTTCCTGTCCCACCCGGAGCTTTCCGAGTCGTTGTTCCTACAGGTGACCTCGTGGCCAGACTGCCGGACTTGGTGGCCCCTGGCCTTCCCGAGACATCTCTTTTGCAGGCGCCTGTGAGGCCAGACTGAGAGACTTGGTGACTTGGAGCTTTTCCGAGACATCTCCCATCCCTGCAGCCGGTGCCCTCGAGGCAAAACCGTGGGATCTGGTGACCACAACAGTTTATGAGGAGCCTCCTGTCCTTGTGACAGGAGCCCTCAAACCCAGAGTGCAGGACTTGCAGTCCACCACTCTTCCTGACGCTTCCCTGTCTCAGGTGCCTTCAAGGCACAACTGCACAACTTGTTGACTTTGAGCTTTCCTCAGGCATCTCTCTGTAAGGTGCCCTCAAGGCCAGACTCTGACATGGCAGGCAGATTCCTCAGCCTGTTCAAAGTGTTCAGGGGGAAAGAAAAGAAAAGGTCTGGAGCTGCCCCAGCACAACAGCCTGAAAAACCGGAACAGTTTCAGACACTGCAGGATGGTGAGTAGCAGAGCTGGGCCACAGGGCTGATGGCTACAGCCAACTTGGCCCCATCCTATCCCATCCCGTCCCGTCCCATCCCATCCCATCCCATCCCATCCCATCCCATCCCATCCCATCCCATCCCATCCCATCCCATCCCATCCCCTGGGGACATGCCCATGGACAGGATGGAACAGGGCCCGGGCAGACACACCGCAGTGGCCTTGCTCCATCCCCTGGGGCATCCTGGGGCTCTCCCAGCCTGGGGAGTGCAGGGCTGGGCTGTGTTCTCCGGCCTCTCCTGCAGCCCCTCAGCTCTGGCTGTGCTCGCTCTTTGCCAGATGCAGCCCTGGACAAGACACAAGAGCAGGAACCTGGCCCTGGCCGCTTCCGCCAAACCCTGAAGGTACCTGCAGCCACCCCCAGCTGGGCTGGGCCTGCTGTCCCTGCTCAGCCAAGCACCACGCTTGGAGCACGCCATGCAACGTCCCTGCCTTCCCTGTCCTTTGTTCTCCTGCAGAGGTTCCGCAAATTCCTGCGCATTCAGCGCAGAGAGACCGGCACCTCAGCAGCTGAGGGCCCAGCCCAGCCTGACTCCAGGCCGACCCAGTTCCAGGCAAAGCCTCATGTCGGCCCAGAATGGACAGCACACTCAGGAATTAATGCAATGAATTCTCAAAGGGTGAAGGCTGTTCACATGGCAATGACTGGGAACATGGCCATCAGAAACACTGAAACCAGAATGACTCAGGGCATCACAAACACTGGCACCAGGCCAGCTCCCACTGGGATTCATGCTCCCACTGAGGATTTTTTCAAGCAGAGTGCTATTTCTCCTCAGCAGCAGGTAAGCAGCCTGAGGCCAGGCCTGGAGGCCTGCCAGGACCGTGTATCCCCTCAAGTCATGGTCACTGGGCCCCCTCAGCCTTTGAGTCCAGCACAGTGTGACCGGAAGGGAAGCACTTCTTGGGGGAAGCTGGGCAAGTTGCTGCCTTGGACAGCACTCAAAATCACCCCCATGGCTCCTCCAGGTGCCAGCCATTGTAAGGAGCATCCACCAGAGGCTGGTGTCCCATGGCACTGTGGATGCCAGGCTGCAAAGTGACATTGTGAGGCTGGCTGAAGAACACCCTGCGGACGTGGTGCTGACCCTCCTGCGCTGTGCCCCAACGTGTGACAGGTACGGGGCCCACGTGCCTGCACAGCTCAGGGCTCACCAGCCTTTGGGGCCCATGGCCCTGCACAGCCTGTGCTATGGGCTCTGCCAGACAGGCAGAGAGGTCCAGCACCCTGGGGCCCCTCTGTTTCCCGAGCCTGCTGCCAATGCTCCCTCCCTGCCCCTCTGGGCACCGGGGCTCTGTCACCTGGGCCCCCACAGCTGCACAGGGCATGGTACTGGGACTGAGATGCCCCTGACACAGAGCTCTGATCCCACAGAGCTGCTGCAATGATGTGGAGAACCATAGGGTCATCGGGACCAGCAGTGGAGAAAGTGCTGCCAACACTGCTCTGCGTGATGGAGGATTGGCCACTGCACAGCACACGCACCTCTGATGGGGACGACAGGGACGTTTTTGCCCTGGCTGTGAGTTTCTGGATTTGGCCTCTGCTTACCCCTCAGTCACCTCGCTAGCAGCTCTCTGTCCTCTCTATGCCTCAGGCGCTGGGCTGAACCCTGGGCAAGGGGCAGGCTCAGGGGGCACCAGGCCCACTGCTCTTCCTGCATCTTCCCTTGGGCCCTGCCCCATGGACACCTCGGCACTGAGCGCTGTCTTGGGCTGCTTCTTTTGCAGGCAACTCTGGCACTCTGGGTGATTGTCCAGGTGCCCAAGTGCCACGAGGCCATGATCCTTTATTCCTCCCGCCTGTTTGTGGCACTGCTCTTCCATGTTGTCATCGCCACACAGCAGATGCCACCAGTGGAAGCTGGAAATTTCTGGAGAGCATGCCAGGAGGAACACCGCCTTCCCAGCAATTATAACAGGTCCCAGTCCTCCTGGCCTTCCCATGCCCTTGTGGCCAGTGCCAGTGCTCCCAGTGTGACCTGGGCTTTGCTCTGCACACAGGTTTGCAGTGCAGGCCATGAAGGCTCTGCTCTGCCGGCTGCGCTGTGACAATGAGGTGGTGGCTATGGAGCGCAAGCGTGGCTGGGACACGCTGCTGTGTGCTCACACCCAGCACTATGCCATGGGTCTGCTGGCCAGGTGAGACCCCCTGCTCCCCATTGCCCCCGGCATTTGTGCCCTGTGCCCCACTCAGTCCCTGTGGTCATGGGCCAGAGAGCCTCGTCACTGAGGGATGGCCAAGGAGACTGGAAAAGGCTGGGAGAGGAGGGTGCCCAGAAGGGGCCACCTCCCAGAGCACCCACATGCCCTCCAGGGATGCTGGGGAAAAACCAGACCTCTCTGAGTCAGTCCTGGGAAAGGTTTGCTTCCCCACCTCAGAGTCTTGGTGCCTTTTTCCCCCTGCCAGGGAGATGCGCCGTACCTTGGTCCCTTTGTGTTCTCGCATCGCACTCCACTTGCTTGGGCACCTCAGCACGCAGGACCCATACCAGGATCTGCCCTTCCTGGCATTCTTTGTAGAGGTGAGCCTCAAGGCCAGCGCTGCCTCCCAGCTCTCTGCCCTCTCACAGCCACAGCTGCCAGGACGGTGCCCGTGCCCTGTGCTGCTGCTGCTGCTGCTGCTGCTGCCTGGGCCCAGCTCTGTGCGGCTCCGGGCTCCTGCCAGCCAGCTCCCTGTCACTGCCCTGTGCCTTGCAGGTCCTCGAGTGCCTGGACTTGAGGAAATGTGGTGGCAGTCTCCTGAAGGTCTTGTTGAGGTTCCTGCACAGCAAGTGCAGGGAGAGGCATCGCCTGGCACTCAGAGGCCTCATGGTGGTCAGCAAGGATCTCTTGATGGTGAGAAGGGGGCCATGGCTGAAGCTGCACTGGGGAAAGCAGCCCCTTGGGCTGGCACGGTTTCAGGAGCTGAGGCAGCTGCTCCCAGCTCTCCTGCCTCACCTCCCCCAGTGCTTTGGCTCAGGCCTTTGGCCTGTGGGCCCTGCAGCTGCAGGGTGGCCTTGCAGTGCCAGGCTGGTGTTGGCGGTGCAGCCGTCCCTGGCTTCCCAGCACAGCCTTGTGTTCCACACAGGCCAGGAGAATGTGCTGTCTGTCTCCAAGCCTTCTGGAGCTGCTGGATGATGCAGAAGGAGAGGTGGTCAGCATGACCCTCTCTGTGTTCATGAATGTGCTCCAGCACAAAGGCATCCTGGTATCCAGCACCACTGCCCCAAAGCTGGCTGAGGCACTACTGCTGCTCTTTGACCACGTAAGGTTCTGCATCCTGAGCCACAGGCATCAGGTGTTTCCCAGAAACTTTGTGCCCTCTGGATTTTCAGGCCTTTGCCCAGCTGGGACTGGAGCAATTGATGTAGGTCTTTTGTTTCCTCTAGGACAACAGCCATGTGCAGGTGCTCTCCATTCAACTCTTCAGCAAGGTGATAGAATTGGTAGTGGATGAGGGAAAAAAGCCCCTGAGGACAATTGTGAGCAGGAGCCTGTATGAACTTTTAATTTACTGTCATGATAAGAACTGGGACGTGGCAAAGGTGAGGTTTCCTGTGATGCTGGTGGATCTCTGGGAGGGGGCTTGGCTGCCTCCTGCCCTGGTGCCTTGCAGGCTCCAGCCTCCTCCAGGCCTTGGCACAGGGATGTGGGTCCTGTTCCCTGGGCTGTGGGGCCATCTCTGGGTCTCTGCTGCTCTCCAGGCCTCTCGGGAAACACTGATTCGTGTGGCTGAGTTCCTGAAGAGGAGGAAGCTCGTACAGCTGTTGAAGAAGCAGCCACCGTTGAGGGTGGATGAGTGCCTGGTAAGGAGGGCCTGGAAGGCCCAGGCTCAGCCTGGAGAAGGCCCCTGAGGGCGGTGCTCAGTGTGCGGGGCCGGGCAGCTGTGCCCCTGCCCGCTGCTGCAGCCAGAGGCCGCGGGGGCTCTTCTCCAGGCTCCCGTGGGCCCGAGCCCGGTGCCCATGGAGCCCCGGCCCGGCGGGGCTGCGGGCCGGCACCGCGGCTCCCCGGGCAGCAGCCGGCCCTCTGCCCCCTGCCCTCGGGAGCCCTTGGCCAGCGGCTGCTGGCCGCGCCTCAGGCCTGTGAGGCCAGGGGAGGCCGGGGCTGGGCGCAGGCAGCGCCCGGCCCAGGGGCTGAGCCCACGCCAACCCTTCCCTCCTGCCGCTCTTTGCAGCTGGCAGAGCACAGGAGCCAAGCGGCCGAGCACATGCGCCGGGCCCTGCGCTACCTGCGGAGCCCACAGGAGCCCCTGCGAGAGGCGGCCATCAGGTTCATGGGTGAGCCACGAACCCGGGCTCCCTCCCCGGCCCTGCCCGCCGCAGCTCGGCCCCAGCCCCGCCTGCTGCCCCGGCAGCGCCAGCCGAGCCCGGCACCATGGAGCCCCGCCTGGCCTGGGCATTGCTGCTGCCGCCCTCTGGCAGCCATGCCCTGGGGCGGCAGCGTGCGGCAAGGGCCGGGCTGAGCCCTGCCGGGCCAGCAGCCCGTGTGGCCACAGCGCCGGCAGCGCCGCCGGCAGGGACCTGTGCCGCTAGGGCCAAGATGAATTCTTTGTTCTCAGAGATGGCCGGGTTTCCCAGGATGAGGGAGCAGCAGCAAGAGCTCCAGGATCACAGTCAGGGTGAGTGAGGGCAGCGGCCTGGGCAGGCCAGCTGCAATGCCTGAGCAGGGAGCTGCAAACTCTGTCCCGACGGCAGTGGGCTTCCTTCCATGTGTTGACAAGAGGTGGCATAGGAAGAGCACACAGAGATTTCAGGGACACGGGCGGAATTCCTGGCCCGCAGCTTGCTGCTGATCCTGTTGGCAACACCTCTCTCTTGCTCTCTCGGCCATGGCAAGAGTTGGGTGGGGTGGCCCTGGCTGGATGCTTTCCTCAGGTCACTGCAGATCCAGGCTCTGACCATGGCTCTCTTTCTCTCTGTTCCAGGCCTAGAATCCCCAAAGAACAATGCCAGCCCATCCTGCTCTAACTTTGAAAGTCATGCTAAAGTAGGCCTAAGACCTAAAGAAATAGGGTCCTTTTCTGGATCCAGTGAGCCAGTGTCCCAAGAACAGCACCAGGAGACACTGAAGAGGACAGCATCTCCCATTGCCACTGGAGCTCTAGACATAGTTGAGGATTGGTACGGCTGAGCCTGTGGGAAGCTCGCGTGGCTTCAGCCCTCTCCCTGCCTGTAGATAGCTCCCTCCCTCCAGCCCTCAGACACTGTCCATCCACTTTTGCCCCTCCACCCTCTCTCCCTTTTGACAGCGTCATCTCACCAGCCCTCAGACCATGCCTATTCCTATGTTTTCCTTCCACTCTTCCTTTTGATAGCTCCATTTCTCAAGCCCTCAGACCCTACCTGCCCATTCCCTTTTCCCCTCCCATATCATCCCTTTTTTTGCTTTTCATTAATAAACAGTTTGGCTTCTTCACTTTGCCTGCATCCCTGTGGAGCTGAAGCAAATCCGGGGCCCTGGGACACACAAGCCCCTGCTGCCGTTCTCTGCCACGCTGTGTTTTGTGCACAGACCCAGAGGAATGGGGGCAGGTCAGGCTGGAAAGGTCCCTGTGCTGAAGGTGCACTTCCACAGCACCGTGCAGTTCCAGATCTTGCTGAGCACACTGAAGGCCAGCAGTGGGACAAGAAGCCTGTGTGTGTCAGGGACCAAAGGCCCTGCCATATTTGGTCCCCTCTTGTGCTCATCAACAGGAGAATGCAGAGCAGAGAATGAAGGAAACCTTATGGTTTAACTGGTGGGAATTTGACCCTTCAGGGAAACAATGGACTGGTCAATCAATGGGAAGTGAACCTGTGAAAGAGGAACGATGCACAATGGAGCTGTGGTTGGCATGGAGGTGGTATCACAGGTCACTGCAGCCTCATCTCACGCACTGGCCAAGCGTGAGATGACCTTGTAACTAGAAAAACTCCACTCCAGAGGAGGAGATGTCAGGCCTGGTTCTGGGGTGGAGGGATGAAAAGGACAAAATGCCTGTCCTTTTGGGGCAGGGGATGCCCGGAATATGGGAGGCCTGCCTGCCCTTCCCACTGGAGCACCGTGCTGAGATACCCTGAGCACAGCCCAGTGCTCCTTGCTCCTCTCTGCTGACCCGTGAGCGTTTGTCTGCTTTCGGGATGGCCCTGGCTGTGTCAGGGCTGCTCCATGGACATGAGACAGCCGGTCCTGTCCCGCTGGGTCCCAGCAGTGCCTGGCAGCAGCCCTGCACCCACGTCAGGATGCTGGCCAAGAGAGGCCCTGGAAGCTGAGGCAGCTGATTTGAAGCTTTTGCAGATCCACACAGGGGATGGCCACACACAGGGGATGGCCAACAGCAGTCCTGAGGGGCCTCCCTCATTCAAAGAAATCCGCAGATAAATGCATTGTCCGCCAAAAGCCCTTTTATTGAGCTGGCAGGAGGGCAGGGGTCTACACCCTGCTAAAATGCTGCTCTGCCACATGTAAATTTCAGTGGGATGATGTCAGAAATGTATCTCAAAAATACCATCCATCTTGACTCAGCTGAGGTGATTCAATAGGCAGGGGGTTAGAAATACATTCTGTCAGATTCCTGTACTTGAAGCTAATGTCCAGGCGCTGGCCAGGAGCGGCCTCCATGCCCTAAAGCAGCACTTCTTCCTCATGGCTTCCCTGTACAGGGCTCATTTTACACTTGCCCTTAGTTCTTCTGGTAGAATGTATCTAAAGCTTTTTGTCAAGTCCCTCTCCTGTCAAGTTAGGCCTGCCAGGTTTTTCTTATGCTAACTGGTGCTAAGTGCCTATGTAGGTCTGTGCTAAGTACTTGTTTACTTATGGGAATTGCTTGTGCTTATGTCAAACAAAGGCCTTGTTTCATTCTCCCCTTCTCTTTATCCTGATGCAAATTCTTTTGCAAGATCCTCTGGACAGTCCACAGTACATATGTACTGTTCTGCTGCTGTTTTAATTTTCTACCACATCAAAAAGTTTATATGGTTAAGAGGAGGGTTAATTTTTTTAAAATTAGATCTGGTTTGCTGAGGAAGCTAAAAATCTGAGGAGGTGTTGGTGATTCCAGATTTGTCCATCACAAGAAGCCATCTGACTCATGATGTTCTCTTTCTTTCTCTATTTTGGTGATGATTTTGGTAACAACTTTGATACCGGATTTGAGTGTCCATCAGGCTCTGTGAGATGCATTTTGGACTCCTGCCACTAGCCATTCTATATTAGGCTGGTATGGCATTTGCTTTAGAACGTTAGTATCCTGTCCAGTTTGGAATTTGGGCGCTTGCTGATACCCATCATGTGCATTCTGCAGCATCTCTAGAGAAGTTCTTGCGTGGTGCAGCTGAAGTGGCATCCACTTTTGCTTGTGAAATTACAAATAGAGAAGTTAGTACCATTAGTAGTTTCATTAAAAGACTCAATTGTACTAGTTGTGCAAGCAGATCTCACACAGGCACAGCCCCTTCCCACATAACACACCTGTGATAGTGCATGGGTAACTGGGCTCATTTCAAAAATACAAGTGCTGCCCTCAGCATGCAGACACCCATCCTCTCTTTCAAGCACCGCATTTTTGCACACAAAATTCAGTGCATCCCTTGGTACAATCGATTGGGGATAAAAGCATCATATAGTCAACCCAGGACATTCCACCCCTTATCCCCATATCGTCTGCTTACTACTAAAACTTATTTAAATTCTAACTCTACAAACACAGACATTATACATAATACAGGACTTGCTTTTCAAGGCCCAGCATGGTGTTCCGGGCCGTAGCATGAGGCACAGGCTGGGTTTCCAACCATCCAGTGGTGGCTTCCACCACTCGGAGCACATAGCGCTTGCCCTGGCGTGTCTGGGGCAGTGGGATGCAGTCAGTCTGCCAGGCCCCCCCATACTTGCACTTGGACCACTGCCCACCATACCACAGGGGCTTCACCCGCTCGGCCTGCTTGATGGCAGCACACGTCTCACAGTCATGGATAACCTGAGAAATACTGTCCATGGTTAAATCCACCCCTGGGGCTCATGCCCACTTACAGGTGGCATCTCTGCCCTGATGGCCTGAGGCATCATGGGCCCATCGAGCTAGGAACAACTCTCCTTTATGTTGCCAGTCTAGGTCTATCTTTGACACCTCTATCCTTGCAGTCTGGTCTACTTGCTCATTGTTTTGGTGTTCTTTATTAGCCCGAATCTTGGGGACATGGGCATCTACATGGCAGACTTTCACAGGTAGCTTCTCTGCCCTGGTAGCAATGTCTTTCCACTCATCAGCAGCCCAGATTGGTTTTCCTCTATGCTGCCAGTTAGCCTCTTTCATCCTCTCTAGCCATCCCCACAGAGCATTGGCTACCATCCATGAATCAGTGTAGAGCTAGAGCTTTGGCAGCTTCTCTCTCTCAGCAATGTCCAGGGCTAGTTGAACAGCTTTGAATTCAGCAAGTGGCTTGATCCACCTTCTCCTTCAGTGGCCTCTGCGACCTGTCCTGTGGGGCGCCATACAGCTGCTTTCCACTTTCGTTTCATTCCCTCAATGCGGCAAGAACCATCAGTGAAAAGAGCTTATCGTGTATCTTCTGCTGGCAGTTGGTTGTATGGTGGAGCTTCTTCAGCTCGTGTCACTTCTTGTTCCCCATCATCAGCAAAACCAAGGTTCTCACCTTCCGGCCAGTTTGTAATTATTTCCAGAATCGCAGGGCCATTCAGGTTTCCAGTACGGGCACGCTGTGTGATAACAGCAATCCACTTGCTCCATGTAGCACTGGAGGCATGGTGCGTAGAGGGAACATTTGCTTTGAACATCCACCCCAGCACCGGTAGTCGGGGTGCCAGGAGGAGTTGTGCTTCCGTGCCTATTACCTCTGAGGCAGCCTGGACTCCTTCATAGGTGGCCAAGATTTCCTTCTCTGTGGGAGTGGAGTGGGCTTTGGACCCTCTGTACCTTCAGCTCCAGAATCCCAGTGGCTGGCCTCAAGTCTCCCCAGACACCTTCTGCCAAAGACTCCAGGACAAGCCATTGTACCCAGCTGCAGAGTAGAGCACGTTCTTCACCTCTGCTCCTGTCCTGACTGGGCCAAGGGCCACTGCATGAGCGATCTCCTGCTTGATCTGGGCAAAGGCTTATTGCTGCTCAGGGCACCACTGGACATCGTCCTTTTCTACCGATGACCAGGTAGAAAGGGCTCACATACTGGCTGTACTTGGGAATGTGGATTCTCCAAAACCCTGTGGTGCCTAGGAAACCTTGTGTTTCCTTCCTGCTGGTTGGTGGAGACATCACGGTGTTCTTGTTGATGACCTCAGTGGGAATCTGACACTGTCCATCTTGCCCCTTTACTTCCAGGCACTGGATCTCTTGGGCAGGTCCCTTGACTTTGTTCTTCCTAATGGCGAAATCAGATTCCAGCAGAACTGGATGATCCTCTCTCCTTTCTCAAATACTTCCATTGCTGTGTTCCCTCACACAATGATGTCATCCATGTCCTGCAGGTGTTCTGGAGCCTCACCCTTTTCCAGTGCAGCCTGGATCGGTCCATGCACATGGTGGGGCTGTGCTTCCAGTCCTGGGGCAGTCAGTTCCAGGTGTACTGCACGCCCCTCCAGGTGAAAGCAAACTGAGGCCTGCATTCTGCTGCCAGAGGAATGGAGAGAAATGCGTTAGCAATGCCAGCAGTGGCGTACCACTTTGCTGCCTTGGACTCCAGCTCGTACTGGAGTTCCAGCATGTCCGGCCCAGCCGCGCTCAGCGGTGGAGTCGCTTCATTCAAGGCACGATAGTCCACAGTCAATCTCCATTCTCTGTCAGAATTGCGCACAGGCCATACTTCCTGCCAGAGTTGACTTGCAAGACGGATCCCGGGCACTCTGCAACTAAGAGCATCAGTGTTGTTGGAAACCCAAATGCAGGGAAATCTCAGACTTTTGGTCTTGTCAGCAAACCTTAGAATTAAACACAGCATTTGAGCTGAGACCTTGGAAAGGGCTTCCGAACTCAGGTGCTAGAAGCAAGAATGCGGATTTCTAGTTTCTAGCAGAGACACGGGGAGGAAAGTTGAAGTGGAGGAAAGTTTAGAGTTTTAGAGTTCAAGATCTAGGAAAAATCTTAGCTCCAATGGTAAACGAGAAATTTAGGATGCAGTGCTGTAGGTTTGTTGTGTCATGGCATGATTGTCTAAGGAAGCTTCCACTGTAGCATGATGTGGGAACCCAGGAAATTCCTCTGGGTGCCCTGCAGGACTCGAGACCCTGTCAGAGGGCTCAGAGACCTTGGCACAGAGCCCAAGACCCCTGTGCCTTTGATTTAGCCCTTGGAAAAAACAATTCCCAACCTTGTATGAAGAATGGCAAGCCACAAAAGTTTAAGTAGAATGATAGTGAATTTAGCACAGAGTGGAAAAATAGATTTGGGGGGTTTTTAGAATGGGGCTTCAGGGGGCAAGATGGAGGAATCTGGGCATGTCCAGCCTTTCTCCTTCTTCTTCTTCTTGGCCTCCATCTTCTGCTGTGATGTTGGCACTTTTCGATTGGTTTAGAGTAGAAGCTCACTGTCTAACGTAGATGATAGGTATTGGAAAGTCATTGTAAATATTGTACAGGGAGTTGTTTTTAGTAGAAGATAACACCGCCCCGGCGGAGGCAGAGTGCCTTAGACTGTCTTGCTGAGCGGACCTCAGCAGGACAGGAGAAGGAATTTTATAGATAAGATACAAGAAACAACCTTGAGACCGAGAAATGAAGAGCTCTGACTCCTTCTTCCACCGCCGGGCTGGGAAAAGAGACTTTCTAACTTATCTCGGGCTCACTCTGAGCAGCTAGAGACCCCGAGAGCATGAGTCCCTAAGAGGAAATCATGAAGGATTGGGTCCAAAACAGAAATATCCTTGTTGGCCGTGTCTTCTTGGCCAAGAAATCCTTCAAAGCTCTTGCAACTACAAGTCTTGCGGCCCTGTGAGCCGTGCGCTGGAGATGTGAGCCAAACTCACCCTTCCTGTCTCTGTAGAAGAGAAGAAAAAGCAATGGCATCATCTAAAAAAATCAGAGGTCCGTTCTCTAGCTCCTTCCAAACTCCTTCAACTCGCCCAAAGTGTGATTTAGCTCCAAATAGATGAGAGGGACTCTTAGTGCTGCTGGCTCTTTGACTCCAGAGCGGCTGCTTTAGAATCTTTCCCATAACCCTGTGTAGTTATGTGCCAGCAATGTCTCCTTTGAAGAAACTTTCCCAACTGACTTGCATGGAGGATTGTTTGAAGGGTGTTTGAGGAGAAAGGCTCCCAGCAGAGGTCTGGGCTTTGGCCTAGCTGTGTCCCCTGCTGATTGTGAAGTGTGCCATCAGCAGCAGGGCTTTCTGGGCTAAAAATATCATCAAGTCACCTGGACTTGCTCTTTTTGGCCTATAAAAGCTGGAGCCACTTTTGGGGCAAATTTGGAGACCTCATCTATGGGTGGATGGACGACTTTGCATTTTCCCAATTATTGGGATTGGTTCCCCAGGTTTCTGGTGTAAAATGGGGCTGCCCAGCAAGTGCAGATCTGCAAGCTGATAAACAATTTAGGCAATTGGTGATGCATCTTTCTCAATCGCTCTCCTTTCTCTCCTTTTGTGAAATGCGAAGTTGTGTTTCCTGTCAGGTACACACAGGCAACGTGTGTATTTGTGATTGTGATATGTTTGGAAAACCAGCACGGGACATTTATAAAGTCGAATTCTAATAATAACTGAGGAAAGTAAAGCATGGAAGAAGGCCTTTGAACCTATCCTTTGTTCACAATTAACCTTTATAAATCTTAAGTTGATTTAGCAGCATTTGAGTTAAAGCTTTGAGGATGTTGCTTTTTGACAGGAACTTTCTGCTTGGAGCTAAGCCTTAAAGAGTTTTGCAGTAATAACCTTTTGAAGTATAATTTTAGAATATTTCTTGTAGAAAGGATCTTTGAAACTATAGCTTTAGAATATATAAAAAGGAAACATGCTTATCTCATGCCTTGACAAAACATGAAAAGCAGCTTGAGAAAGGAATATGAACATTAACGCAAGGTCTAATAGTTTCAACCAAGGGAAGCTGCACATCACTGTTATGAGATTTATAGTCCTTGCAGTCAAAAGGTAAAGCCATGTCTGGAATCTGGACCCCACCAGCTGGGAGACTTCTTTCTTCATTTGGAAGTTGGACCCCCCCACCACCTGGGATACTCCTTTTCTGGGATACATCCTGAGAAAAACTAAATCACAACACTGTATAGAATTGTGATTGAAAAACTGGGAAGAGAAACTGCTGAGGAGTAAAAATTGGGAAAAGAAACTGCTGAGAAAGCTTATGAGTGCCCCTATAAATACCTGTAAGCCTCAAAAAACGGTGTGAGGCTGGAGGGAAAGCTTCCCTCACTGTACCCAGCGCTGTACTGCTCATACTTTACCAAAATAATTAATATATTGATTGCTGCTTGAATATTGGCCTAGTCAAGCTTCTCATTTATAACATTATAGTACTGATTTAGGTGCACTACCTTGCTTGTTTTTGCTCGTCACTAAAACCAAGGGCACAGTTTCATTGAATGTATCATCTTACTCTGTGGGTCCTTCATATTCCCAGTAAAAGAAGAACATTATTTCCAGTGATGTGTCTTTTATATCGCCTCAGTCAATTGGCAGAACAACAGGACGCCCCTGAGGAGCCGGGGCAGTGGGAAGCCCTGAGGAATTGGGTGTGTTATGAATAAGCAGCTTTACTAGGGCAATATTCAAGCAGCAATCAATTTATTATTTAATATGGTAAAGTATGAGCAATACAGCACTGGGTACAGTGGGGGAAGTGTTCCCTCCAACTGCACACCGATACTTGAGGGTTACAGGTATGTATAGGGGTACTCCTCAGCTTTTTCAGCAGTTTCTATCTCCAATTTTTACTCATGAGAAATATTTATTCCAAATTATTACATCACAATTCTATATTCTATTGTGATTTTAGTTTCTCTCAGGATGTATCTCAAAAGGAGGATCCCAGACGGTGGTGGTCCAGTTTCCAAAAGAAGAAAGACGAATCCCATCTGGTGGAGTCCAGCTCCCCAGATGTGGGTCCACCTTTTAATTGCAGAGACTATAAATCTCATAACAGTGATGTCCAGCTTCCCTTGGTCAAAACCATAAATCCTTGAGGTGATGTTCATCTTCCTTTCTCAAGCTGTTTTTCTCTGCTTCCATAAGGCGTGAGATAAGCATATTTCCTTTATATATATTCCAAAGTTATAGTTTCAAGGATACAAGTAATATTCTAAAATTATACTTCAAAAGGTTATTATTGCAGAGCTCTTCATGGATTAACTGCAAGCAAAAAGCAACATCCTTAACACCTTAATTCCAATGCTCCTAAATCAACCAGGGTTAATTGCAAACAAAAGATAGGTTCAAAGGCCTTTTTCCATGCTTTATTTTCCTCAGTTATTATTAGAATTCACAGCTCTCCCATTGTCAGTGTCCACACATTTCGCACTCACAAATACACACGTCGCCCTTTTGTACCTGACACGAAACACAGCTTTGTATTTTGCATCCTCAAGGTCTTCCTGGCAGCTGTGGCAAAAGTGGAAGCTCTGGAATTGCTTCCAAGGCCTGGCAGAGCTGCAGTCCCGGAGCCCTCTGTGCTCCCTGCTGGCCCCCTCCATGCCCTCAGCCCCGCCATGCTCTCGGTGAAGCCCCAGCCCCCTTCAGTTTCTTCAGCCCCTCACAGTCCTCTCACCCCCCTCAGTCCCTTCTGAGCCATCCAGTCCCCTTAGAGCCGTCAGCCTGTGCCCCTTGCCTGTCACCTCAGTGCCACCATGGCCTCGGCTGCCCCACAGCCCTCAGCCCCAGCAGCAGCTCAGGGTCACCGTCCCTTCAGCGCCACCGCCCCCTGAGCCCCCTGAGCCCCCTCTGTCTCCCCGTCCTTCAGCAGCTCCTCAGGGGACAGTGCCTGGGGCCAGCGGCAGCTCCCACCGCTCCAGGGACAGCCGGGGCTGGAAGTGCTGCTCCGCCCGGCCCGGCCGCCAGCTCAGACCCAGCACAGGGACAGGGGACACAGGGGGCACCGGGGCAAAAGCAAGAGGTGAAAAAGGCAGTCCAGGGGGGAAAGAGCTAAAAATGCAGCCTAGGCATACACAGCTCAATCTATGCATCTAAACTTCCACATATCTCTAACTAAAGAACTATGCACATTTCTAAATCTATATCTAAGCATCTAAATATAAGCATCTATATGTAGGCGTCTAAATTTAGGCATCTAAATTTAGGCATCTAAATGTAGGCGTCTAAATGTAGGCATCTAAATTTTGGCGTCTAAATATGGGTAATGAAGCCTCTGATCGGCCTTATCATAAAGCAGAGCAATAGGACTCAGGAGCTCAGTCCCTGAGTAGGGATGGGGTGCCCAAAGCTGGCTCGCTCATGCCAACGCTGCGGGGCTGCCATCTAGCAAGCATGGTGGTTATCAGCTCTATAGTGATTAGCAAGCTCTCAGGATTTCAGCTCTGCTTGCTAGGTAGTGGTGCCCTGGGCTTGAGGCTGCAGCTGACAGAGAGAGAGGAGAAGGAGAAGGCGCAGGCTGTTCCACAGAGATGGCTTTGTTTGGGAAGGTCCGTGAAGGGTCTCTGCTCTTCTTTCTCCCCTAATGGGGTACAGTATGCTTCTTTTATAGGGTTGGAAAGGATCCAAGCTTGACCCGTGAGACCCCTTAAGGTGTTCAATTAGGGCCAACATCGAGTTGAGCCGGGTACCACAGCACAGACATGGTGGATTTTTGTCAGGAACAGTCACCTTCACGATGTCATCCGGTGCCTGTTCACTGCGGACCTCAGGCACTGGAGGCAATGCCTCTGGTGTACCCTCTTCCCCCTTCCCACTGCCTCCCTTCTCAAGTACATTCTGATCATCGTCCTTAGGGGGACTAGGATTTAAGTCGTCCCCCTCACTCAGTTGTGGTGTAGGCTGTTCAAACACCTCAGGAAACCCATTCAACACCCCCCCATTAACAGAAAAATGAACCACCCCCTGTAGATGCTCCTGCAGATCTGACCTATACAGTTCTAAAGAGAAATTCACCAGCAAGCCCAATTCATTTTCTGTCAATTTGGTGGTTGTAGATGTTACAAAATCATCTCAGGAGGTCTGAGTGCCCACCGATACCCTAGTAAGGTGTAATGGCCGCCCCCAGTTTCCTCCTCCAAGAAACGGATTTGGATTTGGAATAGCCGAGTCATGACCAGATTCAACATCGGGAACGGATTGGGTGGTCAGCCCACCTCCGAACCCGTCGCCCCTGTCCGACTGGGGGGCCATAGTTACTCCCGCCGTTTACCCGCGCTTCATTGAATTTCTTCACTTTGCCATTCAGAGCACTGGGCAGAAATCACATGGTGTCAACACCCACCTCGGGCCTCCGCGATGCTTTGTTTTAATTAAACAGTCGGATTCCCCTGGTCCGCACCAGTTCTAAGCCGGCTGCTAGGCACCGGCAGAGGTGGGGCGCCAGCCTGGGGACCCCCTCTGGGGATCCTCCCCCGCACGAACCGCTCAGCTGACGCCAGCCGTGCACACGCTGGCCGCACGCCGTGGGAACCCCGCTGGTGGGAACCGATGGGGCGGCAGCGCACAACGACGACGGCAGCGGCCGCTGCTGGGGCGCCGGCCGCAGCAAGGCAGACGATGGGCGGAGGGGGGGGCGGGCGGCGCCCGCCGCAGCTGGGGCGATCCACGGGAAGGGCCCAGCACGCGTCCTGAGTCGACGCCGCGTGCGCACGCGCACCCAGGCGCCCGGGCGGGCCACGCGGAGCATACCTACCCGCTTGCGGTGCCTCGTCCAGCCACGGCACATGCCCAGCCCTGCTTCGCTCCCCAGCCCGACCAACCCAGCCCTTAGAGCCAATCCTTACCCCTAAGTTACAGATCTGGCTTGCCGACTTCCCTTACCTACATTGTTCCAACATGCCAGAGGCTGTTCACCTTGGAGACCTGCCGCGGATATGGGTACGGCCCGGCGCGAGACTTACACCCTCTCACCCAGATTTTCACGGGCCAGCGAGAGCTCACCGGATGCTGCCAGAACTGCAACGCTTTCCAAGGCATGGGCCCCTCTCTCAGGGCGAACCCTTTCCAGGGTGCCCAGCCCTTCACAAAGAAAAGAGAACTCTCCCCGGGGGTCCCACCGGCTTCTCCAGGATCGGTTGCGTCACCGCACTGGGCGCCTTGCGGCGCCCGTCTCTGCCACTCTGGATTCGGGGATCTGAACCCCACTCCCTTTGCTGAGGGCAATGGAGGCCATCACCCGCCCTTTCGGAACAGCGCTCGCCTATTGCTTAGGACCGACTGACCCATGTTAAACTGCTGTTCACATGGAACCCTGCTCCACCTCGGCCTTCAAAGCTCTCGTTTGAATATTTGCTTCTACCACCAAGATCTGCACCTGCGGCGGCTCCACCTGGGCCCATGCCCCAGGCTTTGAGGTGCACCGCAGCGGCCCTCCTACTCGTCGCAGCCTAGCCCCCACGGGCATCGCACTGCCGGCGATGGCCGCTGTGTCTACCCCGCCCACTACGCCGCCAGTCCCCCCTCCTCTCCGCGCTCCCGGAGGGAGCTGGAGAGAGAGAGCGCGCGTGCGCAGGAGTGAGCGCCGAGGAGACGGAGAGCCCCATCCCGGAGACGAGAACTGAAAAGGGAGTGGGGCAGAGACGGCCCCGCGCAGGAGGACCGGCCGGGCGGTGGCGCGCGCGACGGCCTCGGCGGGGAGAAAGAGAGGAGTGATGGCGCCCCTCGGCGCACCCCGAGACCGCGACAGAAGAGGAGGGGGCGGGCGAAGGGAGGAGGGGGTCGGAACAACCATCCCCGGCGCTCAAGCCACACGTGCGCACTCGGAATCATGGCACGGTACCGCCGCGGTTCCCACCCACAGACAGCTGCCCGTGCGGGGGGACGCTGGGGGCGAGGCCATGCCTCGCCTCCCCTTCTCGCCCTCGTCTCTCTTTCTCTTGCGGCCCTCGGCGGCGCCTTTCGACGCCGTCTCTCGCTCTCCCCAGGCTGCCGCGCCACCGCATCCACGGCACGGTCCCAGCGAGGACAAGCTCCACCGCAGCGGCTTGCTCTGGGAGCGGGGAGCAACGGAGCGCTCCCCGAGTCTGCATTTAGGGGGACGAAGGCCCTGCACAGCAACGACGACAACTGCGATGACGACGATGCCTGATGGGCCGCAGTGAAGGGATCGAGGCCGCCTAGGGAAACGCTTCCCTCGCCGAACCCCTGACCGCCTTCCCTCCTGGCACTGGCAGGACGCCGCTGCCGCCGCCAGCACCACCGCCACCACAGCGGGCCGCACCGAGCCGCCCGAGTCTTTAAACCGCCGCCCTGTCCCACCAGCCCCTTTCAGCAAACCCGCAGCGTTTGACAATGCCAAGGGAAAAAACCTGGGCGGACCACCGAGGCACGGAGCGCTAGTTCCTTGGCCCTGGGGCGAGGGGAACGACCTGCATGGCCCCGCCGGGTTGCCTCCCCAGCTGCTGCCCTCAGGAGAGCATCCACTGGCGGGGGCGTGCCCAACATCTGCCGCCACCACCGCCACGTCCTTCTCGGGGCCGGTGGTTTCCCTCAGTAGCCCGGCACTGCGTGTCCAAGAAGACCGCCGTGGCTTGGGCTGCCCCGCCGATGTGGGAGACGCGGGCCCGACCACCGAGCACACCTCGGGCACGCGCACGCGCCACGAAGTGCGGCACGGAACGCCCGGAGGCCTCGGCCCTTGGAGTTTCTCTGCCGCGCACAAGAGGGGAGCCACTCCACCCGAGAGTGGAGAACTCTGCCGACTGGCAAAGGTCCCACTCCCCAGTGCGGGAAGGGCTGGAGGAGCCGCCTCCTCCAAGCCCCGAAGGCGCCCCCGCCACCCGGCTCCCTCGCCCTTTCCACCTCGGCCGCCGACGGGTGCCACAGCCAGACGGCTGGCCGTCGCTCAAGGGGCGAAGCAGCGATGGAAGGGACGGGCCCGTCTCCGGGAGGGGCCGTGCCAAGCACCCCTCCCTCCTGGGACCCAGGTGGCTTTCTTGCGCGCATGCCAAGGTGAGCCGAGCTCAGGAGAACTCAGGCCGCGCCAGGGCGCCTGCAGGCAGCACACCGGCGACCGGCGTTCAGCAGCACCGGCCGCGGCGGCATGAGGCTCGGGGGCCCGCGGCCGCGCTCCCGCTCTCCGGCAGGGACGGACCGGCGGCAGACCGGTGCAAGGCCGTGGTGGGGGGGGTGGTGTGGGGGACAGAAGGGCAAGCCACCACGACGGCGGTGAGTGTGCCATGCTTCTAGGCCCAGCTGCGACGCGCGGGGTAGCGCAGGGAGAGCCCCGCCCGCACGCACATTGGCGGGTGCGCGTGGCGTGTGCGCGTAACACGCTTCGCCGTGCTGAGCGGCTTTTCCCCCCTCTCCCCCTTCCGACCCCCCGCACCCGGAGGTGCCGCGCGCCTCTGGTCTCTCTCTCTCTGGGGCTGCGGCGTGCGGCGAAGGGGAAGGGCATGTGGCCCCCAGTGCCGACCAGGGCCGGCCGCCAGGGACCGAGCGTGCAAACGGAGTGGGCATGCGAGTGACACCGCGCGCACGCAGCTGGACGGACGGCCCGGCACAACGTGGCAGGCACCAAGCCCCACCGGTAATGATCCTTCCGCAGGTTCACCTATGGAAACCTTGTTACGACTTTTACTTCCTCTAAATAGTCAAGTTCGACCGTCTTCTTGACACTCCAGCAGGGCCGTGGCCAACCCCGCAGAGGCCGATCCGAGGACCTCACTAAACCATCCAATCGGTAGTAGCAACAAGCGGTGTGTACAAAGGGCAGGGACTTAATCAACGTGAGCTTATGACCCGCACTTACTGGGAATTCCTCATTCACGGGGAAGAATTGCAATCCCGGATCCCCATCACGAATGGGCTTCAACGGGTTACCCGCGCCTGCCGGTGGAGGGGAGGCACAAGTGAACCAGTCAGTGTAGTGCGCGTGCGGCCCCAGACATCTAAGGGCATCACAGACCTGGTATTGCTCAATCTCGGGTGGCTGAACGCCACTTGTCCCCCTAAGAAGTTGGACGCCAACCGCTCGGGGGTCGCGTAACTAGTTAGCATGCCAGAGTCTCGTTCCTTATCAGAATTAACCAGACAAATTGCGCCACCAACTAAGAATGGCCATGCACCACCACCCACGGAATCGAGAAAGAGCTCTCAATCTGTCAATCCTGTCCATGTCCGGGCCAGGTGAGGATTCCCATGTGGAGTCAAATTAAGCCGCAGGCTCCACTCCTGATGGTGCCCTTCCGTCAATTCCTTTAAGTTTCAGCTTTGCAACCATACTGCCCCCTGGAACCCAAAGACTTGGGTTTCCCAGGAGCTGCCTGGTGGGTCATGGGAATAATGCCGCCGGATCGCCAGTTGGCATACTACGACGGTATCTGATTGTCTTTGAACCTCTGACTTTCGTTCTTGATTAATGAAAACATTCTTGGCAAATGCTTTCGCTCTAGGCTGTCTTGCGCCGGTCCAAGAATTTCCCCTCTAGCGGCACAATACCAATGCCCCCGGCTGTCCCTCTTAATCGTGGCCCCGTTTCCGAAAACCAACAAAACAGAACCAGAGTCCTATTCCATTATTCCTAGCTGCAGTATGCCGGCGGCTGGCCTGCTTTGAACACTCTAATTTTCTCAAAGAAAATGCTTCAGGGCCTGCGGGACACTCAGCTAAGAGCATCGAGGGGGCGCCGAGAAGCAGGGGCTGGGACAGGCCGTGGCTCACCTCACAGCGGACCGCCAGGTCGATCCCAAGATCCAACTACGAGCTTTTTAACTGCAGCAACTGTAAGATACACTATTGGAGCTGGAATTACTGCGGCTGCTGGCACCAGACTTGCCCTCCAATGGATCCTCACTCAAGGATTTAAAGTGCGCTCATTCCAATTACAGGGCCTTGAAAGAGTCCTGTATTGTTAGTTTTCATCACTACCTCCCCGGGTCGGGAGTGGGTAATTTGCGCGCCTGCTACCTTCCTTGGATGTGGTAGCCGTTTCTCAGGCTCCCTCTCTGGAATCAAAGCCTGATTCCCCGTCACCCGTGGTCACCATGGTAGGCACAGACAGTACCATCGAAAGTTGATTGGGCAGACATTCGAATGGGTCGTCGCTGCCACGGGGGCGTGCGATCGGCTCAAGGTTTTCTAGAGTCACCAAAGCTGCTGGGCACGCCCGGGTTGGTTTTGGTCTGATAAATGCACGCGTCCCCGGAGGTCGGCGCTCGTCGGCATGTATTAGCTCTAGAATTACAGTTATCCAAGGATCGGGAGAGGAGTGACCAAAGGAACCATAACTGATTTAATGAGCCATTCGCAGTTTCACTGTACCGCCCGTGTGTACTTAGACATGCATGGCTTAAGCTTTGAGACAAGCATATGCTACTGGCACGATCAGCCAGGTAGCCGCCAACCACGGCAGCGCCGCAAAACGGCGCGCGAGCGCCCGGACGGCACGCCCGGACGTGCCTGGCCCGCCAACGAACTCGCCCCGCGCCAAACCCTGACCGCCCCAGGCTTCTTTCGCCGCTCCAACCCGCGGGAGCGCATTTAAGGATGAAGACACGGCGGTGGGTGGCGGCGTGGCGGCGACGGGCGCTGGCGGCAGGGGCGGCGGCCGGCCACTTCGCGGCCCGGCGGTTCCTGGGGCAGAAAACAGCGCCACGCGCGAGGGCCGACCCTGGCGGCCGGCCCTTCCCGTGACACTGCGGGCAAGGATCCGGGACCACTGCGCAGCTTTTCGCCACTCGGTTGAAGCGCGAGGCTTCGTCTCTCTCTCTCTCTCTCTCGCTTTTTTCCCAGGGGCCCACGCCCCAGTTCGAGACTCGGCCTCGTGCTCGAAATGACGTGCGCGGCGCGCGGAACGGGGCTCGGCGGGGGCTGACCCGCCCCCCCACCAAAGCCGAGGAAAACCCGCCCGCCGAAAGGTCGCGGGTGAGCGACCGGCCGCCGGCGAGGTTGGGCCAAGTGGGGCCCTGCTCACAGGGAGCGAACCCTGTCCTGGCACGTCCCCCCACCGGGCCACGCAGAAAGCAGCAGACGTTCTAGAGGAGGCAGTGACCTGACGAGGCGGGCGCGGCCTGGACACCGAAGCTGCTTTTTAGCCGGGGCAGCTTGCTCTGCAGCAGGTGGCGGAACGGCAAAGGAGCGCGCGGACCGGGCTCTGTTCCACCCACGTCCCAGGTGAAAAGAGAGAGGGCGAAAGTGCCCGAACCCGATGGGTGGACGGGCACTTTCGCCCTCTCTTTCTCTCTCGCCTCTCTCCCTTCTCGTGGCCCGGCTCTAGCCACGCCGCCGCCCGGAGCTGCTTGCGGCTGGCACCCGCACGGGCGCTTCCCGGACCTGGGCTGGCACTGGCACCACGTGTGGTTTTTTAAGGACACCTGAAGACTCACGGGGCCACGCGGCCGTCACACAGCTCGGGACGGTAAAGACGCCCTTCCCCAGGCCATCGGGAGGGGCGACACCTCACCTGCGATGGGAAGCGAATTGGAAAGGAGACTGCCCTGCCTGAGCACCGGACCCCCCCCGCCGTGGCTTCCCCGTGACAGAGAAGCCTTGGAAGAAGAGCCGGCCCGCCGGGGGCCCTCTCCGACACCACCCGAAAAGCCACATCGATCAGGGGCGGCTCTGGGAAGGAGCTGCGCCAATGGTGACAAGGGCCCCACAGCCATGGTCCTGGGACAACAGCCACGGCCGCCCAGCCCACCTGCGGATCGGATCGCTCGCGGCAGGAAAGGAGCGCGGGGGGTGCCGCCACCCGGCCGCGGCCAACAACGGCTTCCCTTTCGGCTACGCA
Organism: Agelaius phoeniceus; assembly: GCF_051311805.1. Lineage (NCBI taxonomy): Eukaryota > Metazoa > Chordata > Aves > Passeriformes > Icteridae > Agelaius > Agelaius phoeniceus. The sequence goes on along the minus strand of NC_135272.1, from coordinate 2,899,539 downwards.
ACGGTGGGACTGGACTGGCCCCCGCCAGGCCAGGGGGGGACTCGGCAGCCCCCATGCCCCCCTTCCGACCTGGGGAACCCGGCCGAGCGTGCGAAAAAAAGTTCCACCGACCTGGCGCCACGGGCCACCGGCTTTCACCCGGCCTTGCGGCGGTTGGCTTTCCCTTCCGGAAAAAAACGCTGGGGGACGGCATGACAAAAAAGGCACACGGAGATGCGTTCACAACGACCCGGGGGCCCGGGGGGGAGGTACGCGCCTCACTGCCTCCCCACGACGGACCCACCAGCATACCGCTCGCGCCTTCGTCGCAACGCTTCTCGATGCCGCGGCTTAGGGCCGCGAGAGAAAAATAAAAAGGCCCGCGGAGGCCTGGCGGGTGCCCCCCCCAACTCCGCCCGCCTCAACAAAAAGCAACGGACCCGGCGCGGTTAAACCCGGCCCGCCCGGCATAAGCAGCTCAGTCGATCCGGCCATGACCGAGTGTCGAGGTTTAGGGCAAATTTGGAGGAGAATCTCCAAATTAGGGCTCCTCCAGTTAGCAAACCCACACAGCCCCTCCCCCCAACCGGTTCGGGAAGGATTTCTCGGAGAGGAGTGGAAAGAACCTGTTTATTTAACAAGCACAGCACCCCCCAGCACACAAAATGAACAATACCGGATGACACCACTCTGAAAAAAGATGATAAATTCAGAAAGTCTCTCTGGGGGTGGTCACTCTGGTCTCAGTCCCTCCGGCGCTGGGGCTGCTGCTGCAGGCCAGAAGGTGCAGGATCTTGGTGTTTCTCAGGTCCCAGTCCGGAGCAGGTTCGAAGTGATCAGAAAAAGGAAAGGAGAAACCGTCCAGGAAGAAATTGGACAGTTTAGCTGAATTAGCTAAAGAGCAAAAGCAAGCAGAAGCAAAGCGAGCAAGAGCGAGAGAGCAAAAGCAAAAAGCAAAAGCAGCAAAAGCAAAAGCCGCAGTCTCCGTGTCCCGCCAGGCTGATAAGAAAACCAAAACAAAACTTTCCCTCTTCAGAGCCGGTCTTAAAGGTACAGAACATAATATCCAATATTAACAGAACACATGAATGGGGATACAAGCATCATAACGTCACCCTAGGACATTCCACCCCTTATCCCCATATCATCAACATACTACCACACATCATGCATTTATTCATACAAAATTTTCATCTGCTCCCCCACAATTTACAAGCAACACTCATTATGTCCTCATCACATCCCCACACTGGACCACTGAATCCATGCCCTATACTACAGAACGGCAGGATTTCACCCCTTTCACCTTACTCACTCAAAGCTCCATCTATCACTTGCTCAGACCTTCGACACTTGCCCATCTCCTTCTCCATCTCCCACTTGCCCAGACTTTCAACACTTACACATTTCCTTCTATCTCATGTCTGTATGGTTTTCTCACCCCACAATCAGATCTCCCTGTGGTACACATCGTGTTGTTCCATCTCTTTGCATTATCCACCATGTGCAACCTGGTCCCTGAGCAAAGACAACCCCACGAATGGGTTTGTCTGTACTCAAGGCAGAATTGACCCACACATTCTTCCCTAACAAACCTCTGACACGTACCACGGGGACTTTATCTCCATCTATTACATTCAGGGACTCAGACTGGGCAGGACCTGCTCGGTTGGTGGAACCTCGGGTGTTAACTAACCAGGTGGCCTTTGCTAAATGCTGCTCCCAATTTTTGAAAGATCCCCCACCCAAAGCTTTTAGCTGGGTTTTTAGTAGTCCATTGTACCTCTCCACTTTGCCTGCAGCTGGTGCATGGTAGGGGATATGGTACACCCACTCAATGCCATGTTCGCTAGCCCAGGTGCTGATAAGGCTGTTCTTGAAATGAGTCCCATTGTCTGACTCAATCCTCTCAGGGGTACCATGTCTCCACAGGATTTGCTTTTCCAGGCCCAGGATGGTGTTCCGGGCAGTAGCATGAGACACAGGGTAGGTTTCCAACCATCCAGTGGTGGCTTCCACCATGGTCAGCACGTAGCGCTTGCCCTGGCGTGTCTGGGGCAGTGTGATGTAGTCTATCTGCCAGGCCTCCCCATACTTGTACTTGGACCATCGCCCACCGTACCACAGGGGCTTCACTCGCTTGGCCTGCTTGATGGCAGCACACGTCTCACAGTCATGGATAACCTGTGAAATACTGTCCATGGTTAAATCCACCCCTCGGTCTCTTGCCCACTTATAGGTGGCATCTCTGCCCTGATGGCCTGAGGCATCATGGGCCCATCGAGCTAGGAATAACTCTCCCTTGTGTTCCCAATCTAGGTCTATCTTTGACACCCCTATCTTTGCTGCCTGGTCTACCTGCTCATTGTTTTGGTGCTCCTCATTGGCTCTACTCTTGGGGACATGGGCATCTACATGGCGGACTTTCACAGGTAGCCTCCCTATCCTGGTAGCAATGTCTTTCCACTCATCAGCAGCCCAAATTGGTTTTCCTCTACGCTGCCAGTTAGCCTTTTTCCACCTCTCCAGCCATCCCCACAGAGCATTGGCTACCATCCATGAATCAGTGTAGAGGTAGAGCTTTGGCCATTTCTCTCTTTCTGCAATGTCCAGGGCCAGTTGAACGGCTTTGAGTTCTGCAAGTTGACTTGATCCACCTTCTCCTTCAGTAGCTTGTGCAACCTGTCGTGTGGGGCTCCATACGGCTGCTTTCCACTTCCGGTTCATCCCTAAGATGCGACAGGAACCGTCAGTGAAAAGAGCATAGCGTGTTTCCTCTGGGGGTAGTTGGTTATATGGAGGAGCCTCTTCAGCCCGTGTCACTGGTTCTTGTTCTTCATCTGTGACACCAAGATTCTCACCTTCGGGCCAATTTGTAATTACCTCCAAAATCCCAGGGCGATTTAGTTTACCTATATGGGCGCGCTGAGTGATAAGAGCAATCCACTTGCTCCATGTGGCACTGGTGGCATGGTGAGTGGAAGGAACCTTGCCTTTGAACATCCACCCCAGCACCGGTAGTCGGGGTGCCAGGAGGAGTTGCGCTTCTGTACCAATCACCTCTGAGGCGGCTTGGACTCCTTCATAGGCAGCCAAGATTTCCTTCTCTGTGGGAGTGTAGTTGGCCTCAGAGCCTCTGTAGCCTCGACTCCAAAATCCCAGTGGTCGACCCCGAGTCTCCCCAGGCACCTTCTGCCAAAGGCTCCAGGACAAGCCATGGTTCCCAGCTGCAGAGTAGAGCATGTTCTTCACATCTGGTCCTGTCCTAACTGGGCCAAGAGCTACTGCATGAGCTATCTCCTGCTTGATCTGGACAAAGGCCTGTTGCTGCTCAGGGCCCCAGTGGAAAGTGTTCTTCTTGCGGGTGACCAGGTAAAGAGGGCTCACGATCTGACTATACTCAGGAATGTGCATCCTCCAAAAGCCTATGGCACCTAGGAAAGCCTGTGTCTCTTTCTTATTGGTGGGTGGAGACATTGCTGTGATCTTGTTGATGACGTCTGTAGGAATCTGACGCCGTCCATCTTGCCACTTCACTCCCAGGAACTGAATCTCACGAGCTGGTCCCTTTACTTTGCTCTTTTTAATGGCGAAACCAGCTCCCAGGAGGATTTGGATGATTTCCTTTCCTTTCTCAAACACTTCCGCAGCTGTGTTCCCCCACACAATGATGTCATCAATATATTGCAGATGTTCTGGAGCCTCACCCCTTTCTAGTGCAGTCTGGATCAGTCCATGGCAGATGGTGGGACTGTGCTTCCACCCCTGGGGCAGTCGGTTCCAGGTATACTGCACTCCCCTCCATGTGAAAGCAAACTGAGGCCTGCATTCTGCTGCCAGAGGAATGGAGAAAAATGCATTGGCAATGTCTATAGTGGCGTACCACCTCGCTGCCTTGGACTCAAGCTCGTACTGGAGCTCTAATATGTCTGGCACGGCAGCACTCAGTGGTGGAGTCACCTCATTCAATGCACGGTAGTCCACAGTCAATCTCCATTCTCCTTCAGATTTTCGCACAGGCCAAATGGGGCTGTTGAAGGGTGAGTGGGTCTTGCTGACCACCCCTTGGCTCTCCAGCTCTCGGATCATCTTATGGATGGGGATCACAGCATCTCGAGTGGTTCTATACTGTCGTCGATGCACTATGGAGGTGGCAATTGGCACTCGTTGATCTTCTCCCATCAGACATCCTACTGCAGATGGATTCTCAGACAGCCCAGGCAAGGTGTTCAATTGCTGGATGCCCTCTGTCTCTACAGCAGCTATCCCAAATGCCCACTTGAGTCCTTTTGGGTCTTTGAAATACCCACTTCGAAGGTAGTCTATGCCCAAAATACATGGGGCCTCTGGGCCAGTCACAATAGGATGTTTCTTCCACTCATTCCCAGTGAGGCTCACATCAGCTTCCACCAAAGTGAAATCCTGGGATCCCCCTGTCACACCAGCAATAGAAACAGACTCTGTCCCCACATGTCTCGACGGAATTAATGTACATTGTGCGCCAGTATCAACCAAAGCTTTATACTCTTGTGGTTCCGATGTGCCAGGCCAACGAATCCACACAGACCAGAAAACACGATTTTCCCTGGCCTCTACCTGGCTAGAGGCAGGGCCCCTCTAAGCCTGGTTATCCTTCTTTCCCTGGGCATATGTCTTAGATGTTCCTTCAAGGGGATCAGACATGGCATCATCAGCATCATACCTGGCGGTTCGGCTACGGGCAACTGGAGCTGCTTTCTTCCTGGTGGCTTCCTTCAATTCACGCACCCGTCGTGCCAGAACAGCAGTAGGTTTTCCATCCCACCTCCTCATATTTTCTCCACAGTCACGCAGGTAGAACCACAGCTCTGTTCGTGGGGTGTACCTTCTCTGGCCATCTGGGGAACGTCTGCCTTGGATACCAGAACCTCTGATCTGTACTGCCGAGATTTGGAGAAGGTCTTCTTTAATCTCCTCTCTGAGCTTCTTATGATTCTCCTCTATCTTATCCTCTAAGTTCTGCAGACGTGTTTCTACCGCTGCAATTCTGGCATGTGTTGGGCCATGCACAGCATCTGCATATGCTCGGAGCTTCCTTGCCATATCCAGCACAGTCTCGTCCCTCTCATCCCGCTTCATTATGGCTAGGGCAGAAGCATATTCGTGTGGCCCAAGTCGCACAAGTTTCCGCCACATCACAGACGTGCATGGCACCAAGTCTGGGTTCCTAGTTGTCACATCATCTGAGAAGATAATCTCTGCCACTGCCATCTCTCTCAGGCGTTGGATCCCTTGCTCTATGGTCTTCCACTGTGTCTGTTGCATATAAAGATCATCTGCACACAGGTATCTTTGTGCAACACTTTCCAAGACCCGTGCCCAGAGGCTCTGAGGGTTTGCCCCCCTCATCATTCCTTGGTCAATGACAGGATCATGTGACAGGGATCCCAAATGCCTTGCTTCCGTGCCATCCAGAATTGTAGCCTCGCCTGCAGCATCCCAGAGACGGACTAACCAACTAATTATGGATTCATCAGGTCGTCGGGTGTAATCCTTCCGTAAGCCACGAAGGTCCTTCAGGGAAAGGGACTCAATATTTGCATCTGGTCTTGCACCTGCTGCTTTGACTCCTGATTTTATGTCAGGAGGCATTGAGGTTCCTTCTGCTGCATCATCATCATCATCATCATCCACTGGTCGATTGGTCTTGTCTGTGCATTTCCCACTTCTGGTACTGGTAGCAACAGCCATTGGTTTAGCTGCTGGCATAGGCTCACTATCTGGTTTGGCTGCTGGCTTTGAGCCTGTGGTGTTGGCTGCAGCCTGAGTGACTGGGATAGCTGATTTATCTCCCTGCCCCCCTGCCTCCGTCTGCTGTCCTACAGTCTCCAACAGAGTGCGATAAGCATATGCCAGGGCCCAGCTCACTGCAATGACCTTTCTCTCCTTAGGCTCATCCTGGTATTTCTCTTTCAGATATTTCCCCACCTCAGCTGGGTTCTGAATTTGTTTATGGGGAAAATCCCAGACTATAGGGTCGGAGAATTCCTTCAGGATGTGGCCCATTTCCTCCCATTTCCCACACCACTCAGGATGTTTCACACCTGGGTCTACTCCTAAGTCAGGGGTCTCATCAGCCCGTCTAGAAATCTCAGCCCTCATTCTGGAGAGACAGCAGACTGTATAGAGGAAGGTTACCAGATTGAATACAAGAAAGATGGTTTCTCTAACATTCAGGGGAAACTGAACATCCTTTACTACTGATGCAACCGATTCATAGGAGAGGAAGGAAACCAAAGGCTGAAAAGCCTCATTCCCTGCTGCTCCTCCTCTAACAAACTGGATGAATAACCATAGCCAAGAACCATTCATACCTGGAGCAGACCCCAAGATGTTTATAAACTTCTTGCACATCATTGCCATCAAGCCCAGCAGGATAGCTATTCTGGTCACTGCCCCTCTGCTGTAAAAACTACGTATGAGGGACAATGCTAGAACTATTTCAGGGTAGGAAAATAAACCTAGGGACCACAGAAGTATTAAAATCTCGAAAAACCCTAGGGACCAGAAGCACATGCAAGCCTTCATCCCAACACTCATCATGAATTCAAAAAGCATGGCTATTAGCTGCTTCAAACAGAGAGTAATGGCAACCAAAATACCCACAAAACAGGCTTTTTCCACTCACTCTCTCGAGCCCCGCGTTGGGCGCCAAAATTTGTCGAGGTTTAGGGCAAATTTGGAGGAGAATCTCCAAATTAGGGCTCCTCCAGTTAGCAAACCCACACAGCCCCTCCCCCCAACCGGTTCGGGAAGGATTTCTCGGAGAGGAGTGGAAAGAACCTGTTTATTTAACAAGCACAGCACCCCCCAGCACACAAAATGAACAATACCGGATGACACCACTCTGAAAAAAGATGATAAATTCAGAAAGTCTCTCTGGGGGTGGTCACTCTGGTCTCAGTCCCTCCGGCGCTGGGGCTGCTGCTGCAGGCCAGAAGGTGCAGGATCTTGGTGTTTCTCAGGTCCCAGTCCGGAGCAGGTTCGAAGTGATCAGAAAAAGGAAAGGAGAAACCGTCCAGGAAGAAATTGGACAGTTTAGCTGAATTAGCTAAAGAGCAAAAGCAAGCAGAAGCAAAGCGAGCAAGAGCGAGAGAGCAAAAGCAAAAAGCAAAAGCAGCAAAAGCAAAAGCCGCAGTCTCCGTGTCCCGCCAGGCTGATAAGAAAACCAAAACAAAACTTTCCCTCTTCAGAGCCGGTCTTAAAGGTACAGAACATAATATCCAATATTAACAGAACACATGAATGGGGATACAAGCATCATAACGTCACCCTAGGACACCGAGGTAGGCGAGGCGCCGCCTCCTTGCCCAGGACCAGTCCGGGGGGGCTCTCTGTCGGGTGCTAGGCCCGTAAAAAAAAAAAAAATAGAAAACTAGGCCAAAAACTTCTGCCCGCCACAACGTGGGTCACCGGCTTAAGGCCGAGGAAGGGCGACGGTTTCAACAACACAGGCCGGGGACCACCACCGCCACCGAGGCAGACCCACAGGCCCAAAACAACAGCAAATTATTCTGGAGCAGAGGCATTGCTTGGAGAAAACTCTCCCCTGCTCTGTCTAGGCAATCCTTAACCAGTGTGTTACATGGCTCTTGCTGCCAATTTCTTGCTCAACAGTGTGATAGATCAATCTGATTTGTGCTAACACTTGTAACTATATTTTAAATATTTTAGAAAATATTTGTTAAAAAGTAAGAGAGGAAAAGGACACGGAATTAGTGTCACAAAAGAGATGTTTTCAGATGTTCATGAGAAAACAGGATGCAGGATGCAGTTTGAGATAAGTAACATCCCAAAAGGCAATAGGCCTCAGGATAATAAAAGAATCGGCCTTGAAATGGACAAAATTGGGATGATTCCAGGTATCTATGAAATAATAAGGCTTCTTTTTGAAATATAATGCTGGCTTTGATAACACAAGACTTGGGGTGCATGTGCAGCTTGTGGGGGTTGTTCAAAGGACAGTGATGATGAGGAGAAGCCTTCGTGGGAAGTGACCACCAAAACCAAAAGACCCCTTAGAAACAATATACTGCACATGCACTGTGCAGTACAGTGACAGAGATTTCAAGAATCAAAAATACGTTGATTGAAAACTGATTGACAGAAAATTATTGATGAATATGTATTAGCATCCAGTCTAGAGTTGTCTTTGCATTCTTTATCTTTTGAATGGGAGGCAGGGTGAGAAAACCCCCCGGGATCCTGACTGGTTTTGCTTATGCTTTATCCAAACCACTGCCAAATTATTTTGTATCTGCTTGATTATATTTGATTGCATGATTTCATATAAAATTGCTGCTAAATTCTAATGTTGGTTTATTAAATTAGACATATAGGGACCTCATTCATAACAACAGCCCACCTCAGTCACCTACCCGTTGGACTGTGCTTTCTACTGAGCCAGTCCTGCCAGAAAAGCAGCTTTAAACACACCTCTAAGAAGGCACTGATCCAGATAAAGCACATCCATTCCCCTCTGCCCAGGGCCAGTCCCCTGTACATCTGGCAGCCTGCAAAATCTAACACCCCCTCAGGCTCCAACACATTGTTCCAGCCCAAAGCATAAAGGCAATTTGTTTTGTTAAAGCTGAAGTAATTCCTGCAGGTCCTCAGCCTTCCAAGGCCAACGCTGCCACTCCAGAGGGAATCCTGTGACCCCGAACATTTGATGGTGACCACACCAAAGCAAGAGGTGGCTCCTTCAGCAGGAGAATGGCACATGGCAATGCTGTGCCTTTGTGTCCCCAGCCTTCCCCCCGTTGTTTCAGCAATGGCAGCTACACTTAGGCAGCTTCAGCAGAGCTTATTTGTGTTGGCTGAGTGCAGATCAGGACTCCCAGCCCACCTCTAACAGCAGCTTGCAATGACAACAGGACCTGCACACTCAGGTCTTTTGCTGGAGGCAAGCCTGTCACAAGCACACACCCTCTTCAAACTTCCCATCAAACAGAAAGGAGAAGAGCAGGAAAAGGCTACCTTTGGACCAGTCTTCCCCAGCTCTACACATGGGCCAATTCTGGGTAGAAAACTCCCGCCAGTGCTGGCCTTCTTCTTCATGGTGAGAAACTTCTCCCACAGGAACTTAGAGGGAAGTAGCTGAAAGGCAAAAATAAACCAGCTAGAGCCTCAGAGTTGGGCTTGTTCAGAAAGGCTTTTCTTGAACAAGTGGCACTGGTGAACAATTTGTGATCACATTGTCCAGGACAGTCCTGGAAGCCCTGGAAGTTGCTTGCTGAAATACTCAGCACCAATAATTTAACAATACAGAGTGCAATACACATACTCCAACCACATGGCTCTGTCCCATCAGCTTCTCCGTGATTGCATGTGACATGGTTGGGGATTTCTGCTCTTTGGGCATTTCTTTCCTCTTTAGGTTCATTGCATTGAGGCAGTGACCTTTTCAAAGAATGGGGACGAGCTCTCAGAACTTCCCTGACTCCATCCCTGTACAGCACTGAGAACTCACAGCAAGGAGATAGCACTGCTGGCTGAGTCCAAGAGAGGCAAGAAAGGAACGTTGTACCAAGAGTGAGGAGCACAGGAATGTGTCCAAGTTGTAGTTCTCTCTGTTAATTAGCATTTGTTTTCTCTCTCTGGGCTCACAGACCCCTGCAGAGAAGAAAACAGAGGGATCTCCTGGACAGAGCCTCAGCACTGGGGCATCTTCAGTCAAGTGAGCTCCAGACACCAAGGGACATTTGTGGCCCTGGCTCCAGGGAGCAGGTAAGAACTGTACAGCCCTCAAGATTCCTACCAATCCAGAGCTTTCAAGAGAAGCCAACTCATTTGGGAGAGATACCATCAACACAGGGTAAACCAAAATCAGGGGACAATTCCCAGCACAGGAAGATTTCCACCATCCTGCAGAACAAAGGTGTGATGGTGTTCACAGGGGGCTTACGATGAGGGAAGAGACGAGGATCTGACTCCATGGTTCAGCAGGCTTGATTTAATTTTTTTGTGATTTTTATTATATTAAAACTACACTAAAAAAATAGAAGAAAGGATTTCATCAGAAGGCTAGCTAAGAATAGAAGAGGAAGGAATGATAACAAAGGCTTCTGGCCTGGACTCTCTGTCTGAGCCAGCTGGGCTGTGATTGGCCATTAATTACCAACCTCCAACATGGGCCAATCAAAGATCCACCTGTTGCATTCCACAGCAGCAGATAATCATTGTTTACATTTTGTTCCTGAGGCTTCTCGGCTTCTCAGCTTCTCAGGAGGAAAAATCCTAAGGAAAAGATTTTTCATAAAAGATATCTGGGACACAAAGGTGCTGAGACATTTTCTTCTGGACGTGCTGCAGCAGATAACTTGCTTTGCTGTACACTGTGTCTGCAGGGCTGGATCTGTGCCCACACAGGAGCTGGGAGAGAACAGCTGCTTTGGAAGCTCTTCCAGCTGGGACCAGCCCTGTCTCACAGGGCTTTGGGCAGAGTTTGAGCTTCCCCCCCAACATGCTCAGGTGCCCAAGGGCAGCTTGGTCTTGACACCAGCAGGGGGCTATTTACAAATCACAAACGGGACAGGGCTGCTGTGGAACTGCCTTGAGCTGTTTTATTTTCCAGCATCACTCTCATTACATGGTTATGACAATGGGAAGATGCCAGCAGCTCACATCCCAGGCAGCAGACCAAGAACTTAATGTTACAACTCACTTTATAAGTTTCTTGACCAATCACACAAAGCAAAAGCACATTGACAGTAGTTCTATCCAACCACTATAAGCACACATTCCTTTGGTTAAAACAATGCTTGCTTATTTTGAATACAATACCTGCTTGTAAGCCTTAAAGCACAATGAACAGAGCTCCATTATTAAGCGTTAACCCTCCTAATCTCTTGCTAGATAAACTTTTCTGTAGCTTAGAGAGTTATTCTAGACAAGCATTAATACACAGACCGTTGTTCTATTTGTCCTTGCTTTTCTACTTGTTAAATAATTTTTCTGCTGACCTATCTCATGGCAGTTGCCTAGCTCTAATCACAGTTCTACTGTATCTGAGGCTTGCCTTTTGCAGCTTTCCCAAAACCCTCTAATTTTGTAGATTCCCACAGTTCCCCCTCTCTGTTCATCTCAAAAGAAACCTTCATAATTGTGTCGTTTATTACATGCGTTTCGTAGCCTTACTAGAATATTTCTGCTTATTACCTACTTAAAGCATTTTCTTGCTTGCACTAAAGCAGGGGCAGGGAGAGCAGGGAGAGCAGGGCAGTTTGCAGCCTTAACACAGCCCAGTGGGTACTTACAGTGAAAGATGTCAGTCTTTCTCTGGACAAAAGACGAGGTGTCGAGGTCTTCTTTGGGAATCCAGAAGCCATTTTGAAGACAGGATCTCCCAGATGAGTGACAATGCCTCAACAAAACTGGAAGAAGCCACAATGGAACTCTGAAAATCCAGAACCCAATTCATGGCAGATTCAAGGCATATACTGCTGCTAAACATTTTCTATGATTTGAAAGTAGCTAAGTGCTTGTTTGGTGTAAGTAGCTAGTATGTTAGGCCTCTAGTTGGACTTTATTTGAACTATAGGGCTGCCTTGTGCAATTCAAAGATGGATCATACTGAAACCTGGAGCTAAAAATCTGAACATTGATAATAGTTCGAACAGACAAAGCTGCAGCCTAAATATTACTTTAAAATAGCTAGAGTGGATATCCTCTTCTTTTGGCTAAAGCACCCCTGCTCTCTCAGCTGCTCCTCACAGGACTTGGGAGAGACTGGGATGTTATGGCTAATGGCTTAAAACTTGTTATAAAGGACTTTCTGCCCATTGGGACAAAACTGTATAAAGAGGCTGCGACCACCCAAGCCCACCCTTCCCTGAAAATGCCTCTGGACTGGAACTTGGCACTGGGAGTTAAGCTGCCGAAGGGAACTTGAGACAAGACAAAGGTGACACTATTGTCCCATTAGCTCAGGGCTGGGGAGAAGTAAACAAGGCTGCAGAGAAAAACCTATCCACAACAAAGCCAAACCCAGCAGCTGTCCTGAAAATCAGCTCTGTCTGGCTTCAAGGTGGGCAAGTCATAGCCACAGACTCGTCTGCTGAGGCCAGGTTTGCACACACACCTCCCATCAAAGACTTCCACAGTGCCCCCAGACCCATTCCTGAGGCCTTGCACCAGACGACTGCAGGGCACGCAAAGTAACACAACAGATCTGAAAATCCAGAAGCCAATTGATGGCAGACTCAAAGGACAGACAGATGCTAAAGATTTGATATTATTTGAAAGTAGCAATAGACAGAGTCCAACTTGCCCCACCCCAGGGAGGCACCTGGGAGGTCCCACCTTGCCCAAATCTGCATGAATCCATTGGAGTCTTACGTTTTGCAAGACCTCACCACAGAGAAGACCAGAAGAGGATTTGATGGTATGCCAATGGGATCCATGGAATGGTGATGTTTTTCACTTCATCTGTCTCTGTCACTCTCTTTCTTCCCCTTCTTCCCAACCCCCAATCCCCCCCCCGCCACCCCCTCGCTTCTTTTTCTTTTCCTTTCTCTCTCTCTTCCTCACATTTACTGTTACATAAAATCCAGACTATTGATTTTGGCATATGGTCTCGTTTGCACCTCAATTCACAGGCCTCTCTCTAATAACCAGATGATAACAACCCACTGAAACTTGATGAAACTTGAACAGACCTCATTCACCTTTAAGCACTTTAAGCAACAACTATACGGGAAAAAAAGTATAGACCAGTACATTTAGAAAATGTTGCATTCCTTCAGTGCAAAAAAAAAGCACAATCAGTAGAGCATATTTTGTTCATCCACTCAGCTGTGCATTGTGGTGGTGTTCACAGGGGTCTTAGGATGAGGGAAGAGATGAGGATCTGACTCTTGATTTATTATTTGATGATATACATTCTAGTAAAATTATACTAAAAGAATAGAAGAAAGGATTTCATCAGAAGGCTAGCTAAGAATAGAAAAGGAAGAATGAATAACAAAAGCTTGTGTCTCAGACAGAGAGTCCAAGCCAGCTGACTGTGAGTGGCCATTAATTAGAAACAACTCTAGGAGACCAATCACAGATGCACCTGTTGCATTCCACAGCAGCAGATAACCATTGTTTACATTTTGTTCCTGAGGTCTCTCAGCTTCTCCGGAGAAAAAACCCAAAGGATTTTTCATAAAACATGTCTGTGGCAGTGCAGGCCACTGAACTGCTGCACCAGAAGACGGGCATTATCCCATCCTGTATTTCCCTTTGGCATTCTCTCTCAGAGTGCAGATGAGACAAAACCAAAAAGTTCAACTTGAGTCAATCTTTACCTTCAAAGGAAATTCAGGAACTTTCTGCAGAGGCCAATGCTCTGCACGCTGATGAACTCCTTGCAGAGGCCAATGCTCTGCACGCTCAGGAACTTTGCAGAGGCCAATGCTCCGCGAACAATTCCCCTGGCGAATCGCCCAGTGAAGCCGCCTGCAGGAGCCCAGGCTGCGCACAAGCAGCCAGGGCCGCGTTCTCAGGCAACTGAGGCCGCGCCGCTGTCACAGACGCTGCCGCCGCCTTCGTGGTTTCCAGGCAGCCGCGGAACCCGGCAGCCGCCGCCCTTTCCCGGCTCCTGCCCCTCCCGGCCCCGCACGCCCCCCAAGATGCTGCCGGGGCTCGGGGGCTTCGTCTGCCTGGGCTGGGGCTCGGCCTCCCCTGCGGGACAAGGTGAGGGGGGGTCCCCGGGGGTCGTGTCCCCCCGGGAGCGTGGGTGAGTCCCCCATGTCCCCCCCAAGCCGGGGTCACCCCCTTTTCTCTGCCCAGAGCTCCTGAGCCAGCTCCTGCTGCCCCCTGGGAGGGGCTTTGCGGAGCCCCCCGGGGACCCCTTTGAATACCCATTCCTGGGCACTGGGACCCTTCGCATCTCCTTCCCCAGTTCCAGGACCCCCTGCACCCCCTTATCCTGCCCCGACAACCCCTGCACCCCCTTTCCCGGGTATCCTCCTCTCCCGGCCCCTGGATCCCCCGTTTCCATGAGCCCGGGGACCCCCGGACCCCATTCCCGGCCAGCCGGGGGCACCTCAGCCCCAGGCCTTCCTTTGCCCGGCGACCGGTGACGTCACTGCAGACTCGGGTCGCCATTGGCCAGCAGCAAAGAGCGGCGCCAATGGCGGGGCCGGAGGCGGCTCAGGGGCCGTGAAGAGCCTTGAGCTGTGAGGGGCCCTGAGGGGCCATGAAGGGCCGTGAGGTGTCACTCTTGCGCCCAGAATGACACAGGAACAGGCAGGAGGCAGTATTGCAGAAAGACTAAAAGAAGGTTTAATTCAAGAGAACCGTGCGGTTTTTATAGAGTGATACGATATTTTCTGCTTGATTGGCTAGTTAACAAAAACATTCTTTAGACACCGTCCTTGAGAAGAAGAGAAAGGTGAAGTAGAACAACACCACCTGCAGATTGTTTATACTGAAGTTCTCACATTCTTACAACTTGCTAATAATTCTCACAAGCTGCTGTGAGAAACACTTGCTGTTTCTCTCTCTCTGTGCCATGGCATCCACAGTGAGGGGCTGTGAGGGGTCTTGGGCAACGGTGAGGGAGCCATGAGGGGCCTGTGAGGGACCATGGGGAACTGTGTGGTATTATCTTTTTATACTAAAAACTACGCGTACACTATTTACAATAACTTCTCAGTACTTATAGCCTATGTTAGACAGTGAGTTTTTACTCTAATCCAAAAATGCCAACATCACATAAAAGATGAAGGAAGGAAGGAAGGAAGGAAGGAAGGAAGGAAGGAAGGAAGGAAGGAAGGAAGGAAGGAAGGAAGGAAGGAAGGAAGGAAGGAAGGAAGGAAGGAAGGAAGGAAGGAAGGAAGGAAGGAAGGAAGGAAGGAAGGAAGGAAGGAAGGAAGGAAGGAAGGAAGGAAGGAAGGAAGGAAGGAAGGAAGGAAGGAAGGAAGGAAGGAAGGAAGGGTGATAAATGAATTCACTGGATTCAAGGATCATACAATTATAAATTTATCATTATTATTATTATGCAAGCAAGAATAAGCAAAGTTCAGCGCTGGGCGGCCAGGAGTCTCCGCTCCTCTAGGCTCGCACCATTCCTATCCCCAAAGTCCACCTTTTATTGCCTTTTTCTCCCGGGTCCAGGGATGATGTGGTCTGTCTTTTGCGCTTGCTCGTTCAGTTGCTAGGGGGTCTTTTTCTGCCTTCTGGTGGTCGTGGGATGAAGGCTCCAAGTCTTCCTCTTTTAACCGCTGAGTGAACTTTTCCTTATAAGGCATACCTATACAGTGGAATTTTCAGAATACTATACGATTCCTGCAAGCCTAAGCAATTCTTGTGAGTTTAGAGATTGTTATTACAGCTCTCCTCTGTGACCTCTTAGGTGAACTTTTCTTTCCCATGGAATTCCCAAAGCACTATAGGATTCCTGCAAGCCAAGCAACCATATGTGAACCATATGTGGCTATACATTTAAAATCAAGTGGTTTTAGCTATTTAGTTATTGCTTTGATATTGCATTATTATTTAGCTATTGATTAAATTAATGAACAAACGTATTGCTACTTATTACAATCCCCCATTTTTTTTTTTTACCAATTTTGTTCATTAAATCTTTTTAGTTCCTTCCCAGCAAGCGTTAACTCAGTTTCCTCATCAGTTAAGCTATGTGCACTAATTTTAGATGCTAATTTCCTTAGCTTTTTCATCATATTCCAATTCATACCGAATAGAACTGCCGACAAAATAAAACCAAGCACAATCAGAATCAAAAGAACAGCAATGGGATGGCATATACTGTTTAGGACACCTGTGGTAGTAGGAGACCACGCGAACAGGGTATCCCACCACCTGTGCTGGCCATCTTGCTTTACCCTCTCTATAACCCAGTGTATTTTTCCTACATCATGATGAACAGGCACTAGGGTTTTCTGTCCGCTTTCCTTGATTCTCTCGAGGATTTGGATCAGGTCTTGATGGAGCATCAGTTGTCTCACTAGAGTGAAGTTCATCCCAATCGGAGTGGGCATTAGCTTGTGAAGCAGTGTGTAGTTGGATTGTAATAGGTGGTGAGAGGTGACTTTAGCTTCATAAGTGATATCACACCCTGTAATCTTAGTGAAGTTACAAGCACAGAAGTTTGAGTGATTCTTTGTATCCACCACAATATCATCTACAAGCACAGAATCACAAATAGTTCTAAAACACGCACATCCATTGCCTATGTATATAAGAACTGTTTTAGAAGTCTCATTAGGACGAATCTCAAAATGACAAATGTTTTGCTCCGTGTCTAAACAGATATCTTGAGCTATAATTCCATTGCCTTCACAGATGAACCCCAGTTGTTCTCGGATAATGCAAGATTCCAAATCAACAGTTTGCCATTTGTCATCAAACTGACGGGCCCATCCCCTATGTTCTATAGGATAGAGGACAGCTCTGTCATGGTTTATTCCTAATGCAATAACAGGAAAAACTAGATGTACAGAGGCATTGTGCATGGTCAAGACAAAAGCAGTAGCTGTATTTGAAATAGCATTCTAGGTAAATTCACCAGTTTCCACCAGGATTGGAATTCTCTTTCAAAATCGTTGGCATTGTCCCAGATTATTTTCCGAATTTCTGTGGGGAAAGTGCCTTCCTCGCCCTCTCTTATAATCGAGGCAGAAACTGACTGCATCCACAATTGTGCTTGGATACAGCTGAGGGCTAAGGAAACATTATTTTGTGCAGCACTGAGTGCATCAATCACCAATTTGTGATCGTTCACATTTACTCTTTCCCACTTTGGCAAAATGTTTGACAGCATCCACTGGTGTGTCCCCAAGGCTAACAGAGATGACTTCAGTGGTTGCTGTAATTTGGACAGATCTCTAGTCGTAGCAGCCAATTTGTTCATTAGTACTTCCGAATCAATGCTATTCAGGATTCCCAATCCTGTACCTAGAACACCGGTCACATCTCTAAGTTTCCTTGGTTTAAAAGAGCTGCGTTTCCGCAGCCAAATGGTCAAGCCTTCAAAGGATGTTTGCAAAAACGGAGAACAAGCTGGCTGGATTTCTGAAACATTGGTCTGCATCAGCAGTTCGACCTGTTTGAGAGACCATGCTGGATTGAATAATATTTGTTGTTGACCAGTTTTCCTGATTATATAAGGTCCAATTTTGAAAATTTTTGGGGTGAGTATAACTGGTGGTACAGATGGAGTGATGATATTATGAGGTTCAGCAGTGGTAGAGTGCGTTTTAGTATCTATTATAAATTTAAAAGAAAGGCCCTGTGTATCTTTCGACCAGAGACAGACTACCTCTGCAGTGTGAGTTAATGTGAAGTTTTGCCAGCAGTCTCGTGTGATTGGGTATGCACAATCTGCTATTTGTTTATCCTCCTGACCCATGGAAACACTGATTGCAATCACGTTAGTATAGTCAGACCCATTAACCATTCAACATCCAATATTAATTTGTTCTCCCACTACTCCTTGAAGCTGCCAGGTTTTCTGCTTCTTCCATTCGTGTCTAGCGTACGGCAGACTGTCATGCAGTACTAATGTTAGTAAACTTAAACCTGTGGCATTCCCCATAGATGCGGTAGATTGCAAAAAGGCCTGAGACCAGTCAGGGGTCAGGGTCCCTTTATTTAGGGGGATCATGTTCTCTTTGTAAAGCTGATGAGGGTTTCCCCAGGTAGCCGGGAGGCTCAGGGTTATAATAATTAAGGTAGCTCGCCAAGCAGGGCAGGGTCCTAGCAACAAATTTCTTTCTCCTTTTGTACTCATATCTCTTTTACCTGGGGCTTTCCTGTGCTCCGTTCCTGTTCCTGTGCTCCGTTGCTCTCCCCCACTACTCCTTACCTCTCTGCCTCGCCTGCCAGCCCGGGTGCGTCGCTCTGCAGGGATCATTATCTTCTCGGCAGCAGGGGTAGTCTTCAGGGGTGCATTATTTGGGCTATCTCCTTAACTCCTGCCCCCACTCCTAAGGGCAGGCTGTCAGGCCTCCAGGCAAAGGGTCTCCTGTAAAGGATTTCTTTGATTTTATGACAGACTCTCTGCCGTCCCTAGCGAGCTTTACAGGGCCTGAGTCCCACACCTACTTAGGGTCCACCCTCTGCCTTTTTATTCCCTTTCTCCTGTCTTCCTAGAGTTACGTCGTTCTTCCCTACGTTCTCTTCGTTTTTGTTGTTTATAGACCCGGGAATAGCGACGAATCGTGCTATTCCACTCGTCAGGCCTCACTTGCCACCCCAGAGGAACATGGATTCCCTTCTTACACAAGGTAGTTAATATGACTGTCCGGTTTTGGTGTGTGATCCTATGCAATTGGTGTTGGAATTCCCATGCCAGGGCCCAATCTCTTCTCTCTTCTAGATTTTCAACTAGTGACACTGCTTCTCTGTCAGGGATCTCCCACTCTCCAGGGATCCTTATAAATTCTCTTAAGGCCCTTAATGGATTTGCTCTTCTCCAATCCCAATCACAAGTAAGACACCATGTGCTCCCCACCAAATGTGACTGGAGAATCCACCATTTGTCCTTACAGCCCCTGCAAAAGATTTTTACCCATGCCTGACAAGAAGATTCCCGACATTTAAGACACGGTGTAATTGAATAATTCTCGCCTCACTTCTGCCATTACTGAAAGAGCAAGCGTCAGTTCATTCCAGGTTTTCCACAGCAGAGGGCACTTGAACTCCTGTTCCAGTTCCTGTAGGGGTTTTCTTACCAAGACTCTCAATCGGTACAGTTCTCTGTCCCCTAATTCAGTCATTCACGTTTCCAGCTGGCGCAGGTCCCTGTGACTTCCGAAGGGTTGGCTGTAGATCTCCAGGGCGACTGGTCGCCTCCCAAGGGGTGTCTGCAGGGATGGGTCCTTTCACTCGACTGGCATGTGTCCAGCCTTTTTCATCAGTTGGGATGGCTGTTTCTGTGGTAAACAGGACAACATAGGGACCTTCCCATTGGGGTGTTAGGGATGTCTCTTTCCAAGTCTTAATTAGGACCCTATCTCTGGGTTTAAGCTTATGCATTATTATATCCAAAGGGGGTCTTTGTACCAATAGCCCTTTTCGTCTTAATTCCTCCCTCCATTTCTTTAACTGTTGTATGTAACCCTGAATTTGACTATCTTGGATGCAAGGATGGTTCCCCGGGAGTTCTAAGTCATAAGGCATTCCATAAAGCATTTCAAAAGAAGAGATTCCCACATCCGTCCTAGGTTGGGTTCTAATGTTTAGCAATGCCATGGGTAAACATCTGACCCAAGACATTTTAGTTTCTACCATGAGCTTGGTGAGTTGCTTCTTGATTTCTCCAGTTGCCCTTTCCACCCTCCCTGAGCTTTGAAGGTTCCAAGGGGTGTGATATTGCCATTTAGTGCCTAAGGCCCTGGTTACCTCTCTCAGTACTTTGTTTGCAAAATGGGGACCTCTATCAGAGTCTAATATTTCTACTAGTCCATACCTAGGGATTATTTCTTCCAGCAGGGTTTTAATCACCACATTTGCAGTAGCCCATGATGTAGGATATGCTTCTACAAAGTGGGTTAGATGATCTACCAGTACCAATAAGTACTTGTATCTCCCTACTTTTGGTAGCTCGGTGAAATCTATTTGTACATGTGAAAAAGGTCGGTGTGCTAATTCCCTTCCTCCTGGAATCCTTTCTCGAGCCTGATGTCTGTTAACTCTTTGGCATGTTATACATCCCCTAACTACTTGTTTTGCTATATCGTAAATTCCTATACACATGTACTTAATAGTAAACTGATCTACTAAGGCTTGGGTTCCCCAATGAGTCTGGTCATGCAGCTGCTGCACTATTCTTCGGGCTATAGATTTTGGCAGTACCTCCCTATCGTCTGGCAATTTTCGAATACCCCCATTCTCTTTTATTCCCATTTTGTCTAATTTCTCCTTTTCCTGGGCTGTAAAGCTCAGGACTCGAACTTTCTCATCATCTCGCATTCTCCTTATCCCCTGATCCTGGAATTTTCTGAGAGCAGCTTCCTTTGCCTCTCTGTCTGCTGTGTTGTTTCCTCTGATCAAATGGGAGAGACCCTTTTGATGTCCTTTAACATGTACTATTGCTGTTTTCTTTGGGCCTCTTAAAGCTTGTAGTACCTGAGTAATTAGTTCCTGATGTATTAATTCTCTTCCTCGGGAGTTTATTAACCCTCTTTCTTCCCAAATTTTCCCAAAGGTATGTACCACTCCAAAGGCGTATTTTGAGTCCGTGTAGATGGTCCCAACCTTAGCTTCCAAGAATTTTAGAGCCCGCAATACTGCATACAGCTCACAGGCCTGGGCTGACCAACTAGGACTCAAAGGTCCGGATTCTATTATTTCCAAATTTTCACCTCCTACAATCGCATATCCAGAGATTCGCTTTCCCTCAACAACTCTAGAGGACCCATCCACAAATAACTTTTCCCCCTCTTCCAGTTCTTCCTTATTGAGGTCCGGCCTAATTTTTGTTTGTTTTTCTATGCTATGTAGGCAGTCATGAGTTAAATCCTCCTGTGGATCTCCAAACAAGAATTCAGCGGGGTTTTGCAGAGAGGTGGTTTCAAGTATCAACCGAGGGGATGAGAGTGAAATGCCCTCGTATTTCAAAAGTCTTGAGTCTGTTATCCATTTTTCTGCCTTTTGTTGCAATACTGCCCCTATGTTATGGGGGGTAAAGACTTTCAGTTCTCCTCCATAGGTAATTTTGAGAGCTTCTTCCACTAAGAGGGCTGTTGCCACTATAATCTGCAAACATGTCGGCCATCCTCTACTTACAGGGTCTAGTATTTTAGAAATAAATGCTACTGGTTTTCGACTGCCGGCCCAGTCCTGAGCCAGTACCCCAAATGCTACTCCTGCCTCAGTGTTAACAAACAAATAAAAGGGTCTCCTAACATCCGGGAGGCTTAGCACCGGGGCATTAGCCAATTCCTCTTTTAATTGTTTTAATGATTCATCATCCTTCTCAGTCCATTTCATCAAACCTTCAGCAGTTAGTTTTTCATACAAAAATTTTACTTTACCACTAAAGTTTTCAATCCATTGTCTGCAGTATCCTACAAGACCCAATAGCTGCCTGATTTGTCTCGTATTTCTTGGGGGAGGAAGGGAGAGGATTCCCTCAACCCTCCCTGGGTCTACTGTTTTAGTTCCTTTACTAAGTCGGTGTCCTAGGTACTTCACTTCTTCTTCTACAAATTGCAATTTACTTTTGGACACCTTCAGCCCCTGGATGCTTAAAAAGTTCAGAAGCTTAATGCTTTCTTCTCTAACTGATTCCTCCCTTTTTCCAGCAATTAAAAGGTCATCTACATATTGAACAATGGTTATTGCTTGGTTTGGGGTATAGGATTTCATTATTTGCTCTAGTGCCTGCCCAAACAAATTCAGGGATTCTGTGAATCCCTGTGGGAGCACTGTCCACCTTAGTTGTTGCTTTCGGTGGGTATCGGGATCTTCCCATTCAAATGCAAAATAATCTCTACATTCTTCTTTCAAGGGGCTTGCCCAAAAGGTGTCTTTCAAATCTATAACACTATACCAGTGATCATCTGGTTTCAATTGACTGAGCAATGTGTGGGGGTTTGCTACTACAGGGAACCGGGCAATGCTTCTCTTATTTATTTCCCTTAGATCATGTACTAATCGGTATTTTCCGTCTGGTTTCTTTACAGGTAAGATGGGGCTGTTGAAGGGAGACATGCAAGGTTCCAAGAGCCCTTGTTGTATTAACCGTTCTACCTCTGGTTTTAGTCCCCTTCACCCCTCATCTGACATGGGATATTGTTTTATCCTTACTGGGATTTCTGGGCTTTGAATGTTGACTGTGAAGGGCTCTATATTCAATCTTCCTGCTGTATCAGGGGTATACCAGACTTCTGGGTTGATTTTCTCTTTGTCAGTGACCCGTAAGGGGCACAACCTGACTTTCAGCTGTTTTTCTTCAATATTTATGTTTATCCTTAATTCCACCATTAAATCTCTTCCTAATAAATTGTAATCAGCTTCAGGGACCAGTAGCAGTGATCCTACCCCTATTTTCTTCTCTGATTCTATTAAAACATCTTTAATTACAGGAACCTTGAAGGGTTCTCCTTTTGCCCCAATAACCTGTAGTGTGGAAGGTGAAATCTTACATCCCAGGGGCAAAGATTGAACTGTTGATCTCTCAGCCCTGTATCCACAAGGAAGGATATGGGGGTTTGCTGGGGACCCACCTTAAGTTTTACCAAGGGCTCCGATGACATTTGCGTCCCCAATAGATAGAGCGCTTGACCCCCCTAATCCTCTTTGAACGTTTTCTCATCCCTAAGCCTCTTTCAGCATTCCCTCTTCATGTGTCCTTTTCCACCACAATAGTAGCACACTGTTCCTTCTCTCCCTCCAGTTGGGGGTCCTCCTAAATCCCGGGGACCTCTCCTCATGCCACTTCTTTCTCGTGCTGGAAGGTTGTTTCGTTGTCCCTCCCTGACTGCCGCCACCATCATCCGAACTTGTCTTTTGTGTGCCTCATCCTCCCGTCTAACATATACCTTCTGAGCCTCCCTGAGCAATTCATCAAGTCCTCTGTCCTGACAATCCTTTAACTTTTCTTATTTCTTTTGAACATCCTCCCATGATTTGGCTACAAACTGTTTTAAGGAGTGCTTGCCCCATTGGCGTCTCTGGGTCCACCCCTGAGTATAACTGAAAACTCTTCCTTAATCTTTCCAACCATTCAGTGGGGGTCTCATCTTTTCCTTGGCACTCTTTGAATGCCTTGCTTCTATTTTGTCCCCGGGGCACAGCCTCTCGTATGCCCTGGATTATGATGGTTCTTAAATCCTGCATATGACCACGATGGTTGGGGTCCTGATTGTTCCAGTTGGGATTTTGCAAGGGTCATTTCACATCAGCCGCGGGACCTTGAACATGTTGGGTGTCCCAAATCCTCGTTCCTGCCCTTCTAATCATCCCTCTCTCCTCTGTTGTAAATAGGATTCCTAGAATCGATTGCATCTCCACCCAAGTATATATGTTTGGCCCTAGGAACTGATCCACTCTTTCTGCTACTCCTATAGGGTCTTCTAATAATTTTCCCATCTCTTTCTTAAACTCACGGACATCTCCTGAGTTCAAGGGAACAGTGACAAACCCCATCCCAGCTTGAGGTCCTCCTAATGCTATTTCTCTGAGAGGGAACAACCCACTGCTCTCTCCTTCCTCAATTACTGTTCTCATCTGACTCCGAGTACGCCTCCTGCAATCCGGGGAGTCCGTGACCTGCTGTCTATTAGGAGCCGATGCCGGGAATGCGTTTAGGGGGGGTTCAGGGGGAGCTGGTGGTATATACGGGGGAGGATAAATAGGAACATATTCCTCCGGTCGAGACTTTTTCTTTTTTTCCTCCTCCCCTTGACTTCCCTTAAGGGGGAACAGCCTAGCTGTTTGCTCATTACTTTCTACCAACCTGAATTTAGCATATGCGCTCTCCTCCGGGTTCACTGGCTCTTTAGAATTCACATAAATGTTCCGGGCTTGACAGACCCAATCCTCAAAGGATCCGAAAACGGGCCAGTATATACTTCCTGAATCCAGATTCTTGCCTCCCCACACTACCATACAATAATTTATCATTTTTGCCTTATCCTTCCCCTTTCTGGAGGGAAAGTCATCCCAATACTTAATCATTAATCCTAACGGACTGTCCTTAGGTATTGGGGGTAACTGGGGACCCTCCCCCATGGGATCAGAAGGCTTGCTTTTCTTCTGCCCCATCTTCCAAGGCACCGCCACACACACACACACACAAAACCCCTCGGTCGTGGCTCGCTCCCTCACGGGCTAAGAGAACCGCACTACTAGAGGGTCCCTCTCACGTCGTCCGCAGTTGGACGTCTCGTTCACCGTGCCCCGGGATCCCAACCCCAACCGAGCGGTTCACCTCGTATACTCACGCGTCCTGTGTTGTCGCTCGGATCTTCATGCACAAAGTTTACAGGGTTACCGGTGTTTTCCTTGCTTATTCTCGAATTTAGGTTCGTCAGTCCAAATGAGGGGTCGGGTGAGAAGGCCAGGGCCACCAGGTGGTGGGGCGCCCCCCCAGGATTCTCGAACTAACCCCATTTTCTGGATCCAAGTCACGGCACCAAATTGTGATAAATGAATTCACTGGATTCAAGGATCATACAATTATAAATTTATTATTATTATTATTATTAATATTATTATTATTATTATTATTATGCAAGCAAGAATAAGCAAAGTTCAGCGCTGGGTGGCCGGGAGTCTCCGCTCCTCTAGGCTCGCACCGTTCCTATCCCCAAAGTTCACCTTTTATTGCCTTTTTCTCCCGGGTCCAGGGATGACGTGGTCTGTCTTTTGCGCTTGCTCGTTCAGTTGCTAGGGGGTCTTTTTCTGCCTTCTGGTGGTCGTGGGATGAAGGCTCCAAGTCTTCCTCTTTGAACCACTGAGTGAACTTTTCCTTCTAAGGCATACCTATACAGTGGAATTTTCAGAACACTATACGATTCCTGCAAGCCTAAGCAATTCTTGTGAGTTTAGGGATTGTTATTACTGCTCTCCTCTGTGACCTCTAGGTGAACTTTTCTTTACCATGGAATTCCCAAAGCACTATAGGATTCCTGCAAGCCAAGCAACCATATGTGGCTATACATTTAAGATTCAAGCGGTTTTAGCTATTTAGTTATTGCTTTGATATTGTATAAATATTTAGCTATTGATTTAATTAATGAACAAACATAGTGCTACTTATTACACTCATCACCACCTTTACCGTGCATGCTCCACTACTCGTTTTGGTTGTCGCACAAGTCCTTGGGGGTCGTTGTTTGATGAAGGCCTCTCTTCTTCCTCAATGTCTTTAATTCACCTTTGGGTTACACATGCGCACCCAGCCAGTACAATGTAATCCAAAACTAACATATTAACTACATTTAAGCATCAAAGCAATAAATCTCTTATAGCTGGCATTTTTCTGGGACCCAACCAGATTTCCTCCTCTTTCTGTTAATTTTTAGTAACTGTTATCTCTTGCATTTTCCTCCTGTCCTTGAACATCTGCAGGGAGGGGGGTGGAACCCCTCCACTCCCTTTTTTCTTGGCATTACAACTTTTAACTGTTTTATTATTCTTTCCAAATATTAATTACTGCATCAATATTGATTACTGTTTCAATTTTGTCAGCACAAATCATACCTATTTACCACAGCTCTGTTCCTCTCTCTTGCAGCCCTTGAAAGCCTGATGGAGGACATGAGCAGTTCCGTGTCAGAGCTGGCATTTCAAACACTGCATGTCCTCCGAGCAACAGCCAGTGGGTGATATTCCATCTTCCAGAGGCTGCACGATCCGCTGCGCAGGGCATGGATAACTCGGCCTCGTCTGTCACGCTCGGCTGGCTGCACTGCTGGAGCTCTGAGGAGAGCTGATCCGGGAGGCTCTCTTTGCTGGGGCAGCCTGAGCCAGCGGGGATTTTTAGTTTTCTTTAAGATTTTTCTTTTCTTCCATTCTATTTTTTATCCTATGTAAATATAGACTGTGTTATAATACAAAGAATCTCAGGAGACTTTTTTTGCTGCCCAGGGCCCATAGGGCAAAGGGGAAGAGGGGGAAATGGTGCTTGTGCTCAGCCAGCTGCCCAGGCATGCAGTGCTGCAGGGAAGATGGCCAGAAGCCCCTTGGCCTTTGGTGGTTCTGCTGAAGCCTTTGTGCTGCCCACAGAGCGGCTGGGCAGGGGCCGGAGCTGCGGGGATCCCTGCCAGAGCGGTGCCTGGAGATGGCCACAAGGCCTGTGCCAGGCAGGAAGCGCCATCCGTGTCCTCCTGCCCGTGTGCTGCTGCCTGCCTTGCTGAGGGCTCCCAGGTGCCTCTGGATGGGGCTGCTCTGGAGCTGCTGTGGGGCTGCGGCGCTGCTGCCGGGCAGCTTGGGCGGGCTGGGGCAGGGCCTGAGGGGCTGGGGCGCTGGCAAGCCCTGAGCAATGGGCTGTCAGAGGCCACAAGCAGCCCCCTGGCAGCCGCCTTCCTCCTGCCAGAGCTGACTGGCAAGACGGATCCCGGGCACTCTGCAACTAACAGCATCAGTGTTGTTGGAAACCCAAATGCAGGGAAATCTCAGACCTTTGGTCTTGTCGGCAAAATTTAGAATTAAACACAGCATTTGAGCTGAGACCTTGGAAAGGGCTCCCGAACTCAGGTGCTAGAAGCGAGAATGTGGATTTCTAGTTTATAGCAGAGACACAGGGAGGAAAGTTGAAGTGGAGGAAAGTTTAGAGTTTTAGAGTTCAAGACCTAGAAAAAATCAAAGTGGTTCGAATGGTAAACAAGAAGTTTAGGATGCAGTGCGGTCGGTTTGTTGTCTGTACGAGAAAGTCCCAGGGACAAATTGTTGCCAATTAACACCTTTAACTGGGAGGATCAATTCCTGTTGTGCTTGTACCAGAGTCTGGGGACAGAGGGGGTTTCCAAGGGCAGTCTTAGTCCATGTAGGGCTGAGGCTCTGCAGGCTGCTCCAGCCCCTCTGGGTGCTCAGGAGCAGGGGTTGCAGTGCACCCTCATTAGCCCTGGGGCTGCCCAGGGAAGAGCCATGGCTGAGGCTCTGCAGGAGCAGGCAGGCTCAGCCCTGCTCCAACATGGGATCCCATGGCACAGGACACGCTGGGATTTGCCCCTGCAGCTCCCAAGTGTGTCCAGAGAAACTGCAGGCAGAGGGTGACCTCAGTCAGTGGGACCCCTCTGTGCACAGGGACCCTCACTCCTGGGGTGGCTGTGCCAGCTCCTCCAGGGACCTCCAGCCCTGGAAACCTGGAGCAAGTGGAAACCACAACTTTGCAAATGCTGCCTGTGCCCAAAGTAAATGCAAAGAGAACTTGGATGTGAAAAAGAAAATTTCTTTATTTCTGGAAGAACAGCAACAATACCAAACACTTTTACAATGTAAGAATATTTGTAACAACAACAATCCATGGAACGTATATACATAAGAACCTATCTAGTAAAAATATATGAAATGTATTTGCAGAAGACAAAAAAAAGTCCTAAATCCTATTCCTGAAGAGAACAAACTGTAAAACATATGTACAAAAGGGTGGCATTCCTGTCTGGAATGTCCATCAGTCCTGGACGAAAAGCAAGTGCCATGGTCACTCCAGTCAGGCACAGAGGGCTCTTCCATGTGCCCCCAGGCTGGCACATGCTGGCACAGCAGGACTTTGCTGCCAGAGCTGAGCCTGGCTGGGTCTGGGCTGGAGCTCGTGTGGCCCAGAGCGAGCACAGGACAGGCTGCGGATGGCACCAGACTCCAGCGCACGGGGTGCCACGTCCCTGAGCAGGGACCAGCCCAGCTCCAGCCTGGCAGCAGGGGCCCACTCTGCCTGTGGGGACCACATGCCTGTCCTGCTGCTGGCATTGGTCTTCATCCCAAGATCATAGGCTCTTCCTCATCTTTTTCATCAGTGTCCATGTCTTCTATGTATTCTTCCATTTCCACTTCCATCTCCTCTTCCACATCTATATCCACTTCCATTTCTTCTTCCACATCCATATCCACCTCCATCTCTTCCTCTCCAGTGTCTTCCTCCATCTCCACATCCTCCTTTGTATAAGTCTGGATATCCACCTCCATCTTTTCCTCTCCAGTCTCTTCCTCCATTTCCACATCCTCCTTTGGATGAGTCTGGATATCCACGTCCATCTCTTCCTCTCTCTCTGTGACAGCCTGCAGAGGTGGCAAAACCTCAGAGTGGGGTCCCTGTCCCACACCATCCCACAGAGCTGCACCCCACCTGGGCAGCTGGCGGTGTCCCCCTCCATGGAATGGCACCATACCTTCCTCAGGACAAACGTGAGCATCCTGCAGTGGTGGATGACAAAATCCAGGCACTAGGGAGCTCTCAGGACTGATGGAGGGAGCAGGTGACAAGAAGGGTGGCAGGGGTGGACAGGAGCAGAGTGCAGCGTGGGCTGACACAAGGGCCAGTGGTTGAGTTGTGCTCTTTGCTGGGTGCTGGCAGTTCCACCTGGAACGGGGGATGTGACATCACAGTTCCCAGGAGTCCAGGGCCAACTGAAGTGGGCAGCGGGGATCCCTGGATGGTTGGGCTTGGAAGGGACCCTGAAGATCATCTTGTTCCAAGCTGAGCAATCTTCCCCCAGGCCTTGGGGGAGCCCCGTTCCCAAGGATGGGGCACCCACAGCCTCTGTGCCCAGCCTGGGCCGGTGCCTCACCACCCTCAGTGTAAAACAGCAGCTCCCTTAGATCCAGCTTCAATCAGCCTCCTGCACTTGAAAGCCATCCCCCTTGTCCTGTCAGCAGAGGCCCTGTTGAACACTCTGTCCCCTTCTTTCCTGTGGGACCCTTCCAGTCCTGCACAGCCACAGTGAGGCCTCCCAGGCTCTTTCCAAGCTGAGCATCCCCAGCCCCAGCTGGACAGCAGTCAGTCAGATCAGGGGATGTCAAGGCTGAAGGGTAGCAAATAGGAACTGAGAGATGGAAGCTTTAGACCCAGGTTTGCCTCTAAATTGTACAAAATTAATAACAGTGGAGGGAAAAGTGGTGGGACGCTTGTTCTGTTCTAAATGGTGAATTTTATTGTATTTTTTTCTTCTTTTCTGTCATGCTGACCCAGGTTTTTCTGTTGGAAAGGAAGCTTGGCACAATGTCCACTGTCTTCTCCATTTCTGCAACACCAAGCAGAGTCTGGACAGGCTGATGATGCAGAGTAAAACCTGCAAATATACTGGTGGTCCTGAGCCTGGGGGTGCAGCTAAACCCAGGCAAAAGGAATTTCTGGAAAGTTGAGCCTGGTTTACATTTTCTTGAGTTTGGCTATGCCAACTTAACCAGTCATTTATAAAAAAGCAAATAAAAAGCTCAAACCAAAACAGACAAAAACCCAAATAAACAAACCCACGCAAACCAATCCAACAGATAAAAAACCCCAAATAGAACCAAAGGCAATGAGGAGTTAGTATTAGTTGTGAGGATATCACAGCAGGCAAATGGCTGCTTCCCACAGGATCACCATAAAAAGCCACATCTAACAGCTGCTCCAAAATATACCCAACAGGAGAAAAATAAAAAGTGATCCATGGCAACTTTGGGGGCAGCTCCACATCAAGGTGAAGGATGAGCCCTGCTACAGATCCAGCATTCCCCACCCTCCAGGCTGCTGTTTGCTCCTGATGAAAGACCCTTGCAGGACTGTGGCCCCTCTCAGTGCAGTGTAAATCATTGCCACAGCTCTCAGCTGAGCCACTGGCATTGCCAGAGCGAGATCCAGGCACCATCCTGAGCATCTGTGGAAGCTCCTGAGCATCTTCATGCCTGCAACCACAAAACACCTCAGGCTCTCCCTGGACTGGCTTTTCAGGGCAGGTTTCCATATCCCTGGGAGATCTGTTCATCCCTCAACATGTCTGACTTTGTGTACAATGATGCATTTGGGTTCCTCCCTTGCTCCTGTGTGCCAGTGAGAAACCATCCATGTGAATGGAGGATGTTGTGAACAGGAACATTTATTCCTGGATTGCCACTTTGCTTCTCTGTCACTCAGCTGAACATTGTCCTTATCTAAGAAGGACTTCCAAGAAATGTGTAGGAATTTTGGCTCTGAGAGGAGCAGCAAGCACATTTTCTACACCACATTCCCAGCAGATGCAGTTTCCCTGGCAGAACCGTGATTGCCATTCATCTTCCTGGGAAGAATGTGGAGAGCCATTCAGAGATCCCAGGTCCAGCTGGCCTTTGGCTTTGTGTGCCTCATTTCACATGGCCAGTTTCAAGGGCCATTAAAAGAGGCACATGTTTGCCTTGCTACCCACAAGTGCTGTAGTTATTTCCAGGAGAAAACCAGAAATGGATTGTCCTGTGGTGTGGTAGAAATCCCACCACAATTGTGACTCTGAGAGCAAAGACAGCCTGTGCTTTTTGGGGCTGTAACAGCTGAGAGTGTGGCAGAGCAGTTTTTACATTATTCTTAGAGTCCTGAAAACATTGTTCCCAAAACAATCTTTCTCTCCTGTCTTCTGCCATAAAGTGTGGAACAGAGAAAATGCAAAGGAGCAGAGGTTTGTTTAAATTGGCTGAGGGTTTTTTAAGTCTTAAAATAGTGTCAGCTCGATGCATGATACTTTAGAAATTGAATTAGTAGCACCTATTTCATCCCACCAGAGAGGTGGGATTGAAGACTTCCAACAACAGAACCATTGGATGTGCAAGAGCTCAGCTTTCCACCCCTCACACAAGTGTCTTGCTGTACTATTTTAAGCAGCCTCAGCCAGATATATTAAAATACTGCTCCAAACAACAACAGAAGGAAAATGTTCCACCAAATGTTCCACCAAATGTTCCACCTCATCACACACAATGGGAAAAAATAAGAAAAGTGGGTGGCAGCCCTTTCTGAAGAGCTTGTGTTGATTTTGCAAAGTTGGATGCAAACAAGGTTTGTCATATTTCTTTCCTAGAAAAATGTAGATATTTCATAGAAATCTGTGTCTGAGGCTGCTAAGTTGGATATGATTTTAGATCTGGGAGGAGCAAAACAGGTTCCAGAGAAGCTGTGCTTGTGTCACCCTTGGAAGTGTTCAAGGCCAGGTTGGATGGGGCTTGAAACAACCTGGTCTAGGGGAAGGTGTCCTATGGTGAATCCATGCAAAGAAACTTCTGGTTTTCCTGAGATGCTGCCTTTGCAAGGGGAGCTCACAAATACACCATCTAGTCTGAAATGCCCTGAGCAGAATCCAGCTGTGCTTTCTCCCAGGTGATGAGGCATTTTCAGTTGTATTTTATGGGGGATTTTCAGAGGGCAGTGCAAGAGCAGCTGAATGTGTTTGACAGGCAAAGAGGGCCAGTGTGGCAGCAGCTTCATTCAATGGAGCTTGTCCTCCTGTGATCCTGTATCACCTGAGGCACCTGGGGCTCTTGAACCCGGCAGCTGGGCAAGTTAATCATTGTAACAAGTGATAAATTAACCTGCTCCACTCTCCTTAGCATGGGTGTGATGAGCATTAGGTAAAGCAGTGAGCACTTGCCAAGATGGGAGCTTGTTCTTTGCCAGGGAGAAGGGAGAAAATATTGCTTGGAGTAAATAAAGCAACTCTGCTTCCCCAGGAAGAGGAAAAGCAGCAATTAAACCTGTGAGTGCTGCATGGAATAATTTGCACGAGGATATATCTTGTCTGCTATGCAGGAATGTTCCCAATAAACCATCCTTCTCCTGACCTTTCTTTTTCTGTTTTTCTACCACATCGTACAAGAGACTCTCGATTAAAAAAACCAAAACAAACACCTTGTGGGGTGGCATTTTTTCCTGTCTTCAGAGTGCCTCTTTCTTTTGTTCCCTCCAGGGCTCTCACTTCCTTTCTGCTGTTGTTTGCAGCACATGCTTACCTTTTTCCTGATCCCCTGGGCTTGTTTTGCCTCTGGGTGTCATGGACACTATTAATTGTGGGATTTTTCCCTCCATCTCAAGTCTGTCTCTTCAAGTGGTTTACCTTCATTTACCTGTTGGAGTGATAGATTTTTCTCACCTTTTATGACTTAGTGCTTTTTCTTCATTCTCTAAAACCAACTTCTCCCTTGCCCTGTGGCTGTTAGATGCCATTATAGGAGCATTCATTCTTTCCCTCCTGCTTGTCTGAGCTTCCACGGGGAGCTGAGAGCTCTTTGGGGTTAAACTTGGCTCACTTCAGTGCCTTCCTTGCTGCTGCCTGTGTACTTGGACACTTGAAGGGAATCAAGTCTCAGTGTGGAGATTACAGCTGTGAAATAATGGCTCTTTGGAAGAAGGCAAGAATGCTGCTGTCAGTCTTTTCAAGGATAAACTGAGCACCTCATTTTGGGGAGAAACAGGCTCAGCTCAGCACAGAGGTGGCTGCTGCAGGTTCCCAGGTTTGGAGGGAAGGGTGCAGCTCCTGGGGCTGTGTTTGTGGGGGGCTGTAAGGTTTGTGCTGGGTCCTTGGAGCAGTGGGAACACCCCACTGGGAGATGCACATCAGGAAATGGGTGCACAAAGGGCCTGAAGTGTGACCAGCTCTGGTGAAGGTTTCCATAGGAAAAAATATTTTTACTGGGATTTTGGACAATTTGAGGCTCCTTCTCATATCCTTTGCCTGATGAACATTCCCCCTTAGCAAGAGCATGGGGAATCCTGAGCTCACACAATGAAAATCCCTTATAATTTTTTTTCTTTTCTATTTTTCAATGTTGTCATCCCAGCAGGAGTCAGAGAAAAAGCAATTGTGTGACCTGCCTGTCTTTAACTTGGTGACAGGAACAATGCCATGGGCAAGCTGGTCAGAGGAGCATCACTGCTCTGTCCTTAATTTTCCTGCACAACTGAGGATGATTTAAGCACCAAGGCACAGCCAAGACCTTTCCTCCTCCTGTGCTCATCAAGCAATCAGTGCCTCATCGCACTTCAGCTCCAAACACTTCTTTTGCATCTGGCTGACCTTGACTCCCCTCCCTGGATGGGTAGATGAAGAGGTGGAAGTTTAAAAGACTGGGATTTTATGGGTGAGTTGTGAAATAGTGGCTGGTGCAGGCTGGTTTTGTGGTAACATCGTGTGCTGTGCCATGGAGGATGAGAGTAAATAGATGAAACAGGAGATAAAAAGGGCAAGGCACCCAGTTAGCTACTGTTGAAAATGTTGGAAAAAAATACATGTAAGGAATATGTCAGAGATGGTCATTAACTGCACTGCAGGGTCAGAGCTCCTTTAGTAATTGGCCATGTAGTGAATACTAGAAAGGATTTAAAAAGTTCTTCAGTGACTGAGGGCTTCTAGTGAATGGTTGGGGGGAACAAAGGAATACTGTTTCTGGCAGAACTTTTATTATCATTTAAGCATGATCCTCTTTCTGAGATAACAGTTGCTTTGAATAAACTGAAATATCTTTTCCATTAGCTCTGGCAGGAGCTGGATAAAGCTCTCATTCAGGTAAACTTTAATCCAACGTATGTCTGTAGAATAGTAAATTTAATGAGAGTCATCAAACCTATTGTATGAGTAAGGATTGTGCTTAGGGCAAGAAGAAAGAGTAATTAGGAGTGGAAAAACCATGAATTCTAGTGGGGAAATGATAATTGATGGTGGTTTAGGGGGAATATACATGGAATCCAATAGCACAGCTGCATCCTCTTATGGGCTGAGGTACTCAGAATACTCAACTATTTGTAGTGGGAACTTTGTAAAGCATCCTTTGTAATACTACCAGGGGCCAGTGTAAGGTTTCTGAAGGTTTCTGAAATGCTTGCCTACAGGCAGGCAATGTATCTGAAGAAACCAGTTACCATGCCTTGGGTACTCGACAAGGAGCGAAACGGAATGGGTCACACAACAGACATTTAAAATTAAAATCAAAACAAACTTTACATCAGCAAACAACTCCGTAGAACGGGACCCATAAGTGAAATAATATAGTCTTTCACTCTGGGGTAAGACAAACAAATGAACAATTGTTGCCTCTAAATCCACAGTACTCTCTGAAAAAGCTGGAGGTAAAGATACAAGCTAATGTTTCCAAAATTAAACAGCAATTCTGCCCACTCATACAGCAAAGCCTAAAAGAATTGGAGCCGTGGATACATTCCCAGACACCAAATGATAGGTATAAAAAAGACTTAAGGGGATGGTTTTGGTCTGAACTGGGAGTATTAAATTCTATTGATCAAGAAGTCTTGCTCAAGAAAGTAAGCACTGTGAGCTCTTATACTGGACAGACACAAACTCCTCTCAGATCAACCCTGCTATCACTTGCCCATACCCAAAGCCTGGCAGCTAACCTATTAAGCACCCTGGCCAACAATACACAGCAGGATTTTCAAGCAGTTGGTGTCTTTATGGGAAAACTACAGGGTGACATTTCTTTAGCATTTCAATGTACACAAGCTCAGCTGTGTGTGGCTATGGTCTGTAATCTCAGGAGAACTTAAAAAAAGGAGAGCTGGGGAAATTAGCACAAGAATAAACTAAATCATGGCTAAAAATGAAACCACAAAGCAATTTGAAAAAGACTTCCACACTTGGTTGCAATTGGCCAATTTCACATAGAATGAACAGAACCCTGCAGTCTTTTGTATTAACCATTAAGAATGCAACAAAATACCGTGTCATTCCAATTTTGGCCCTTGGAGTTATAAGAACTCATGTAACTGTCAGACCCATTCAGCATAATGTCTGGGCCATTTTCAACAAGAAAACTAGAAGCTGGCAAACTCTTAGTATCAAAGCATGTGTACCAAGGGACGCACTGAATTTTGTGTGCAAAAATGCGGTGCTTGAAAGAGAGGATCGGTGTCTGCATGCTGAGGGCAGCACTTGTATTTTTGAAATGAGCCCAGTTACTCGTGCACTATCACAGGTGTGTTATGTGGGAAGAGGATGTGCCTGTGTGAGATCTGCTTGCACAACTATTCCAATAGAGTCTTTTAATGAAACTACTAATGGTACTAACTGCTCTATTTGTAATTTCACAACCAAAAGTGGATGCGACTTCAGCTGCACCACACAAGAACTTCTCTAGAGATGCTGCAGAATGCACATGATGGGTATCAACAAGCGCCCAAATTCCAAACTGGACGGGATGCTAACGTTCTAAAGCAAATGCCATACCAGCCTAATATAGAATGGCTAGTGGCAGGAGTCCAAAATGCATCTCACAGAGCCTGATGGACACTCAAATCCGGTATCAAAGTTGTTACCGAAATCATCACCAAAATAGAGAAAGAAAGAGAACATCATGAGTCAGATGGCTTCTTGTGATGGACAAATCTGGAACCACCAACAGCTCCTCAGCAAACCAGTTCTAATTTTAAAAAAATTAACCCTCCTCTTAACCATCATAAACCTATGGATGTGGTAGAAAATTAAAACAGCAGCAGAACAGTACATATGTACTGTGGACTGTCCAGAGGATCTTGAAAAAGAATTTGCATCGGGATAAAGAGAAGGGGAGAATGAAACAAGGCCTTTGTTTGACATAAGCACAAGCAATTCCCATAAGTAAACAAGTACTTAGCACAGATCTACATAGGCACTTAGCACCAGTTAGCATAAGAAAAACCTGGCGGGCCTAACTTGACAGGAGAGGGACTTGACAAAAAGCTTTAGACACATTCTACCAGAAGAACTAAGGGCAAGTGTAAAATGAGCCCTGTGCAGGGAAGCCATGAGGAAGAAGTGCTGCTTTAGGGCATGGAGGCTGCTCCTGGCCAGCGCCTGGACACTAGCTTCAAGTACAGGAATCTGACAGAATGTATTTCTAACCCCTGCCTATCGAATCAGCTCAGCAGAGTCAAGATGGATGGTATTTTTGAGATACATTTCTGACATCATCCCACTGAAATTTACATGTGGCAGAGCAGCATTTTAGCGGGGTGCAGACCCCTGCCCTCCTGCCAGCTCAATAAAAGGGCTTTTGGCGGACAATGCATTTGTCTGCCGATTTCTTTGAATGAGGGAGGCCCCTCAGGACTGCTGTTGGCCATCCCCTGTGTGTGGCCATCCCCTGTGTGGATCTGCAAAAGCTTCAAATCAGCTGCCTCAGCTTCCAGGGCCTCTCTTGGCCAGCATCCTGACGTGGGTGCAGGGCTGCTGCCAGGCACTGCTGGGACCCAGCGGGACAGGACCGGCTGTCTCGTGTCCATGGAGCATCCCTGACACAGCCAGGGCCATCCCGAAAGCAGACAAACGCTCCCGGCTCAGCAGAGAGGAGCAAGGAGCACTGGGCTGCGCTCAGGGTATCTCAGCATGGTGCTCCAGTGGGAAGGGCAGGCAGGCCTCCCACATTCAGGGCATCCCCTGCATCAAAAGGACGGGCATTTTGTCCTTTCATCCCTCCACCCCAGACAAGGCCTGACATCTCCTCCTCTGGAGTGGAGTTTTCCAGTTAAAAGGTCATCTCATGCTTGGCCAGTGTGTGAGATGAGGCTGCAGTGACCTGTGATACCACCTCCATGCCAACCACAGCTCCATTGTATATCGTTCCTCTTTCACAGGTTCACTTCCCATCGATTGGCCCGTCCATTGTTTCCCTGAAGGGTCAAATTCCCACCAGTTAAACCATAAGGTTTCCTTCATTCTCTGCTCTTCATTCTCCTGTTGATGAGCACAAGAGGGGACCAAATGTGGCAGGGCCTTAGACATGACTTTGGTCCCTGACACACACAGGCTTCGTGTCCCGCTGCTGGCCTTCAGTGTGCTCAGCGAGATCTGGAACTGCACAGTGCTGTGGAACTGCACCTTCAGCACAGGGACCTTTCCAGCCTGACCTGCCCCCATTCCTCTGGCTCTGTGCACAAAACACAGCATGGCAGAGAACAGCAGCAGGGGCCTGTGTGTCCCAGGGCCCCGGATTTGCTTCAGCTCCACAGGGATGCAGGCAAAGTGAAGAAGCCAAACTATTTATTAATGAAAGGCAAAAAAAGGGATGATATGGAGGGAAAAAGGGAATGGGAAGGCAGGGACTGAGGGCTTGAGAAAAGTAGCTATCAAAAGGAAGAATGGAAGGAAATCATAGGAATAGGCATGGTCTGAGGGCTGGTGAGATGGAGCTGTCTAAAGGGAGGGAGGGTGGAGGGAGAAACGTGGATGGACAGTGTCTGAGGGCTGGAGGGAGGGAGCTATCTAAAGGCAGGGAGAGGGCTGAAGGCACGCGAGCTTCCCACAGGCTCAGCCGTACCAATCCTCAACTATGTCTAGAGCTCCAGGGGCAATGGGAGATGCTGTCCTCTTCAGTGTCTCCTGGTGCTGTTCTTGGGACACTGGCTCACTGGATCCAGAAAAGGACCCTATTTCTTCAGGTCTTAGGCCTAATTTAGCATGACTTTCAAAGTTAGAGCAGGATGGGCTGGCATTGTTCTTTGGGGATTCTAGGCCTGGAACAGAGAGAAAGAGAGCCATGGTCAGAGCCTGGATCTGCAGTGACCTGAGGAAAGCATCCAGCCAGGGCCACCCCACCCAACTCTTGCCATGGCTGAGAGAGAGGTGTTGCCAACAGGATCAGCAGCAAGCTGTAGGCCAGGAATTCCGCCCGTGTCCCTGAAATCTCTGTGTGCTCTTCCCACGCCACCTCTTGTCAACACATTGAAGGAAGCTCACTGCAGCCGGGACAGGGATTGCAGCTCCCTGCTCAGGCATTGCAGCTGGCCGGCCCAGGCCGCTGCCCTCACTCACCCTGACTGAGATCCTGGAGCTCTTGCTGCTGCTCCCTCATCCTGGGAAACCCGGCCATCTCTGAGAACAAAGAATTCATCTTGGACCTAGCGGCACAGCTCCCTGCCGGGCGGCGCTGCCGGCGCTGTGGCCACACGGGCTGCTGGCCCGGCAGGGCTCAGCCCGGCCCTTGCCGCACGCTGCTGCCCCAGGGCACGGCTGCCAGAGGGCGGCAGCAGCAATGCCCAGGCCGGGCGGGGCTCCACGGCGCCGGGCCCGGCTGGCGCTGCCGGGGCAGCAGGCGGGGCTGAGGCCGAGCTGCGGCGGGCCGGGCCGGGGAGGGAGCCCGGGCTCGTGGCTCACCCATGAACCTGATGGCCGCCTCTCGCAGGAGCTCCTGTGGGCTCCGCAGGTAGTGCAGGGCCCGGCGCAGGTGCTCGGCCGCTCTGCTCCTGTGCTCTGCCAGCTGCAGAGAGCGGCAGGAGGGAAGGGTTGGTGCGGGCTCAGCCCCTGGGCCGGGCGCTGCCTGCGCCCAGCCCCGGCCTCCCCTGGCCGCACAGCCCTGAGGCGCGGCCAGCAGCCGTTGGCCAAGGGCTCCCGAGGGCAGGGGGCAGAGGGCCGGCTGCTGCCCGGGGAGCCGCGGTGCCGCCCCGCAGCCCCGCCGGGCCGGGGCTCCATGGGCACCCGGCTGGGGCCCACGGGAGCCTGGAGAAGAGCCCCCGCGGCCTCTGGCTGCAGCAGCGGGCAGGGGCACAGCTGCCAGCCCCGCACACTGAGCACCGCCCTCAGGGGCCTTCTCCAGGCTGAGCCTGGGCCTTCCAGGCCCTCCTTACCAGGCACTCATCCACCCTCAAGGGTGGCTGCTTCTTCAACAGCTGTACGAGCTTCCTCCTCTTCAGGAACTCAGCCACACGAATCAGCGTTTCCCGAGAGGCCTGGAGAGCAGGAGAGACCCAGAGATGGCCCCAAAGCACAGGGAACAGGACCCATATCCCTGTGCCAAGGCCTGGAGGAGGCTGGAGCCTGCAAGGCACCAGGGCAGGAGGCAGCCAAGCCCCCTCCCAGAGATCCACCAGCATCACAGGAAACCTCACCTTTGCCACATCCCAGTTCTTATCATGACAGTAAATTAAAAGTTCATACAGGCTCTTGCTCACAATTGTCCTCAGGGGCTTTTTTCCCTCATCCACTACCAATTCTATCACCTTGCTGAAGAGTTGAATGGAGAGCACCTGCACATGGCTGTTGTCCTAGAGGAAACAAAAGACCTAAATCAATTGCTCCAGTCCCAGCTGGGCAAAGGCCTGAAAATCCAGAGGGCACAAAGTTTCTGGGAAACACCTGATGCCTGTGGCTCAGGATGCAGAAGCTTACGTGGTCAAAGAGCAGCAGCAGTGCCTCAGCCAGCTTTGGGGCAGTGGTGCTGGATACCAGGATGCCTTTGTGCTGGAGCACATTCGTGAGCACAGAGAGGGTCATGTAGACCACCTCTCCTTCTGCATCATCCAGCAGCTCCAGAAGGCTTGGAGACAGACAGCACATTCTCCTGGCCTGTGTGGAACACAAGGCAGTGCTGGGAAGCCATGGACGACTGCACCGCCAACACCAGCCTGGCACTGCAAGGCCACCCTGCTGCTGCAGGGCCCACAGGCCAAAGGCCTGAGCCAAAGCCCTGGGGCAGGTGAGGCAGGAGAGCTGGGAGCAGCTGCCTCAGCTCCTGAAGCCCTGCCAGCCCATGGAGCTGCTTTCCCCAGTGCAGCTTCAGCCACGGCCCCCTTCTCACCATCAAGAGATCCTTGCTGAGCACCATGAGGCCTCTGAGTGCCAGGCGATGCCTCTCCCTACACTCGCTGTGCAGGAACCTCAACAAGACCTTCAGGACAATGCCACCACATTTCCTCAAGTCCAGGCACTCGAGGACCTGCAAGGCACAGGGCAGTGACAGGGAGCCGGCCGGCAGGAGCCCGGAGCCGCACAGAGCCGGGCCCAGGCAGCAGCACAGGGCACGGGCACCGTCCTGGCAGCTGTGGCTGTGAGAGGGCAGAGAGC
Organism: Agelaius phoeniceus; assembly: GCF_051311805.1. Lineage (NCBI taxonomy): Eukaryota > Metazoa > Chordata > Aves > Passeriformes > Icteridae > Agelaius > Agelaius phoeniceus. The sequence continues at coordinate 2,860,351 of NC_135272.1, read as the reverse complement.
TGGGAGGCAGCGCTGGCCTTGAGGCTCACCTCCACAAAGAATGCCAGGAAGGGCAGATCCTGGTATGGGTCCTGCCTGCTGAGCTGCGTGAGCAAGTGGAGTGCGATGCGAGAGCACAAAGGGACCAAGTTACGGCGCATCTCCCTGGCAGGGGGAAAAAGGCACCAAGACCCTGAGGTGGGGAGGCAAACCTTTCCCAGGACTGACTCAGAGAGGTCTGGTCTTTCCCCAGCATCCCTGGAGGGCATGTGGGTGCTCTGGGAGGTAGCCCCTTCTGGGCACCCTCCTCTCCCAGCCTTTTCCAGTCTCCTTGGCTGTCCCTCAGTGACGAGGCTCTCTGGCCCATGACCACAGGGACTGAGTGGGGCACAGGGCACAAATGCTGGGGGCAATGGGGAGCAGGGGGTCTCACCTGGCCAGCAGACCCACGGCATAGTGCTGGGTGTGAGAACACAGCAGCGTGTCCCAGCCACACTTGCGCTCCATAGCCACCACCTCATTGTCACAGCGTAGTCGGCAGAGCAGAGCCTTCATGGCCTGCACTGCAAACCTGTGTGCAGAGCAAAGCCCAGGTCACACTGGGAGCACTGGCACTGGCCACAAGGGCATGGGAAGGCCAGGAGGACTGGGACCTGTTGGAATTGCTGGGAAGGCAGTGTTCCTCCTGGCATGCTCTCCAGAAATTTCCAGCTTCCAGTGGTGGCATCTGCTGTGTGGTGATGACAATATGGAAGAGCAGAGCCACAAACAGGCGAGAAGAATAAAGGATCATGGCCTCGTGGCACTCGGGCACCTGGACAATCACCCAGATCACCAGAGTTGCCTGCAAAAGAAGCAGCCCAAGACAGCGCTCAGTGCCGAGGTGTCCATGGGGCAGGGCCCAAGGGCAGATGCAGGAGGAGCAGCGGGCCTGGTGCCCCCTGAGCCTGCCCCTAGCCCAGGGTTCAGCCCAGCGCCTGAGGCATGGAGAGGATGGAGAGCTGCTGGGGAGGTGACTGAGGGGCAAGCAGAGGACAGTTCCAGAAACTCACAGCCAGGGCAAAAACGTCCCTGTCATCCCCATCAGAGGTGCATGCGCTGTGCAGTGGCCAATCCTCCATCACGCAGAGCAGTGTTGGCAGCACTTTCTCCACTGCTGGTCCTGATGACCCTATGGTTCTCCATATCATTGCAGCAGCTCTGTGGGACCAGAGTCCGTGTCAGGGGCATCTCAGTCCCAGTACCATGCCCTGTGCAGCTGTGGGGGCTCAGGTGACAGAGCCCCGGTGCCCTGAGGGGCAGGGAGGGAGCATTGGCAGCAGGCTCGGGAAACAGAGGGGCCCCAGGGTCTTGGACCTCTCTGCCTGTCTGGCAGAGCCCATAGCACAGGCTGTGCAGGGCTGTGGGCCCCAAAGGCTGGTGAGCCCTGAGCTGTGCAGGCACGTGGGCCCCGTACCTGTCACACGTTGGGGCACAGCGCAGCAGGGTCAGCACCACGTCAGCAGGGTGTTCTTCAGCCAGCCTCACAATGTCAATTTGCAGCCTGGCATCCAGAGCGACATGGGACTGTAGACTCTGGTAGATGTTCCTTACAATGGCTGGCACCTGGAGGAGGCATGGGGGAGATTTTGAGTGCTGTCCAAGGCAGCAACTTGCCCAGCTTCCCCCAAGAAGGGCTTCCCTTCCCGCCACACTGTGCTGGACTCAAAGGCTGAGGGGCCCCAGTGGCCATGGCTTGACAGGACACACACTCCAGGCAGGCCTCCAGGCCTGGCCTCGGGCTGCTTACCTGCTGCTGAGAAGGAACAGCAGTGTCTTTGAAAAAATCCTTAGTGGGAGCGGACATGGTGCCAGTATTTGGGATGCTCTGAGTCATTCTGGTGTCTGTGTTTCTGATGGCTGTGCTCTCAGTCATCGCCATGTGAACAGCCTTCACCCTTTGATAATTCATTGCATCGTTTCCTGGGTGTGCTGTCCATTCGGGGCTGGCGAGAGGCTTTGCCTGGAAATGGGTCGGCCTGGAGTCACGCTCAGCTTGGACCTCAGCTGCTTTGGTTCTGGATTTTCTATGCCGAATGCGTAGAAACTTCCGGAACATCTGCAGAACAAAGGACAGGAAAGCCAGGTGCGTTGCATGGCATGCTCCAAGCGTGGTGTTGGGCTGAGCAGGGACAGCAGGCCCAGCCCAGCTGGGGGTGGCTGCAGGTACCTTCAGGGTTTTGCGAAAGCGGCCAGGGCCGGGTTCCTGCTCTTGTGCCTTGTCCAGGGCTGCATCTGGCAAAGAGCAAGCACAGCCAGAGCTGAGGGGCTGCAGGAGAGGCCGGAGAACACAGCCCAGCCCTGCGCTCCCCAGGCAGGGAGAGCCACGGGATGGCCCAGAGGATGGAGCACGGCCACTGCGGTGTGTCTGCCCGGGCCCTGTTCCATCCTGTCCATGGGCATGTCCCCACGGGATGGGATGGGATGGGATGGGATGGGATGGGATGGGATAGGGCTAAGCTGGCGGCAGCCATCAGCCCTGTGGCCCAGCTCTGCCACTCACCATCCTTCAGTGTCTGGATCTGCTCCGGTTTTTCAGACTGTTGTGCGGGGGCATCTTCAGGCCTTCTCTTTTTTTTCGGTCTGAAAACTTTGAAGATGTTAAAGAATCTACCTGCCATTCCAGAGTCTGGCCTCAAGGGCACCTTCTGGAGAGATGGCTTGGGAAATCTGCAAGTCCTCAAGGGCGCCTGCAAAACAGAAGCCTCGGGAAGGCCACAGGCCACCAAGGCCCGCAGTCTTGCCACGAGGTCACCTGTAGGAACAACGACTCGGAAAGCTCCGGGTGGGACAGGAACGAGTGCGCTGTGCGGGGGCTCCTCACGGCACCGCTCTGTCCTGTCCTGTCCCGTCGCGTGCTCCGAGCACTGTGGCATGCTCTTGTCACTGCCAGCTCCTTTGTCACCACATGTCACAAAGGGCCCTTGGACACCGGGTTCCGTTCCATGCCAGGGTCACCGTGCTGCAGCGTGTCACAAAGGGCCCTTGCACACACTGCCCCTACCCCAGGCTATGAAGAGCAGTCCTGTTATCAGTCACTTTATCATTCACTCAGTGATACAACCAGTATGGCAAAAATAGCTATCTCTTTTGATGTATCCCTACATGGAGAAAATTTTAATTACTTCTGACAATTCTCCATTATTGGGTGACAGTCTTGCTGTTTAAAGGTAACGCTTGTCAGCAGAGGCTTATGCATAGCCACTGAAGAAATCCAAACTGAACCTCCCTGGAAATACCTGGGTTTTAAAATTATCGGAGACAACAGTCACCCCCCAGCCAGTGACCCTAAAAACCAATATACACACATTGAATGAGTTGGAAAGTTGTTAGGCCCTATTCATTGGATCCACGCTTTATTGGGAAACACCACAAAGGAATTATCCCTCTTTTTTCAACTGTTAAAAGGAGACTCAGATCTCCCTTCCCCATGGCACTTGACAAAAACTTTCCAAAAGGCTTTAGAGACTGTAAGCGATGAAATCAGTAACTCCTTTGCCACGCGTCAAAACCCAGATTTGCCTTTGCAAATGTTTGTGATTCTGCAATTGTGGGATTCACATTCTTTGAACGTTAGAGAAGTAGTGAGAGAAGCAGAAAAAAGAATGATCAAAACAATTCTTAGGTCATTTGCAGCACCTGTGTTGTGCCCAAATGGAATGCATTGTGGAAGATTGTTTACCTGAAGGCTGTTGGGGATTGGATTCTGGTGTGAGTGTTTGGATTCATTGGCCAAGTGAATCCATGCATGTGTGTCGGGACTGCCGGCTGACAGTCCCAAGATTCTGGGCAGTTGAGTTGAGTGCTTGGCAGATTCAGTTTAGATGTAATGTAATATAGGGTAATATAATATAGAATATTATAGTATAATTAATTAATTAATTAGCCTTCTGATAAGATGGAGTCCTCCTCATCATTCTTCCTGGACGTTGGGCAAAAATATCAGCAGTATGCAATCTTTCCAACCCTATGCTCTTATTGATCAATGGGATGTACAGGAGCATCCTCTCTGGATAGTAGAGTGTGTTTTTCTGCCACTCACCTTTTCAAAAACTATAACCATTCAACCTGAGATGCTTATTCAGCTGCTGTCGATGGGATGACTCCAATGCCCGAGCCTGACAGGATATGATCCAGCAGTAATGCATCTGCCTATCACTGCAGCAGAATTAGAGACTCTCTTCAGGGATTCACTGTCATTTCTAATTGCTCTTGCGGACTGAAATGGACAATTTTTTCACACGATGCCTCGGCATGCCCTGCTACAATCCTTCAAGGAACTCCCCTTTCAACAACGGCCACTATAAAAGAAAACTCCAATCCCTGATGCAAAAACTGTTTTCACTGAGGCATCGGGAAAGACACACAAAGCGGTGACCCTGTGGAGAAATGATAAGGGACAGTGGGAACATTTGATAACCTTTCCACCTGGATCTGCCCAGCTAGTGAAACTGGCAGCTGTGGTAGAAGCATTTTGCCTTTTATCACAGGAACCTATTAACATTGTTCGTGATTCTCTTGATGTTACAGGAATCATGGAGAGAATTCAGCACTCATTCCAGAAGGAAGTCTCTAACAAAGTTCTTTTTCTGGTATTAACCTCTCTGTACAACATTTCCCTTCACAGGTCTCAGCAATACAACCTTCTGCACCTTAGATCACACACCCCTCTGCCTGGACCTGTAGTGGAAGGGGATGTCAAGGCAGATGCCCTCGCCATGACAGTCACTATACCACAAAAGTTAGGGCAGGCCAAACTTTCTCATGATTTCTACCATCAAAATGTCCGAGCACCAGGAAAACAATTCCATGTGACTTTGCCACAAGCACAGGATGTAGTGAATCCTTGCTCACAGTGTCAGCAGACTCTTTCTTTGCCAAAAATGGTAGGTACAAACTCACAAGGGTTGAAACCTAATGACATCTGGCAAACAGATGTAACACACATTTCCAGCTTTGGGACTTTTAAATATGTCCATGCTTCTCCTGATACCTTTTCTGGATTCATGGTAGCAACAGCAGACAAAGGGTGAGAAATACTTGGAAATTTGATGGGAATTTCCCATTCCATGGGAATTTGTTAGGAATTTGGGAGGGGAGCTGAAGGATTCTAAATGCCTGGAATGCTTTCATTCCTTGGCAGTTTTGGAGGGGAACTGCAGGACTGAAAATTCCCAATGTCCAGAATGCCAGTATTCCATGGGAGTTCGTGGGGAATTAGGGAAGGGAGCGGAAGCATTTGAAATTCCTAATGCCCAGAATGCAATTATTCCATAGTTTTGGTGGGAATTTGGGAGGAGAACTGGAGCATTCTAAATTCCTGACACCGAGAATACCTTTATTCCTTGGGAATTTGGGGGGGGGGGGGAACTGAAGGATTCCAAATTCCCTGTCATAGACATCTTTTGTGAAAATCCTTTTCTTTAGGATTTTTCCATCTGAGAAGCTGAGAGGCCTCAGAAACAAAATGTAAACAATGGTTATCTGCTGCTGTGGAATGCAACAGGTGATTGGACTTGTGTGGATGTTTGGATTTAGTGACCAGTCACGGCAGAGCTGGCTCTCTCTCTCTCTCTGTCCAAGCCAGCTGCCTTTGTTGTCATTCCTTTCCACTCCATTCTTAGCTTAGCTAGCCTTCTGAGATGAACCTTTTCCTTCTGTTCTTTTCTAGTATAGTTATAATGTAATATATATATCATAAAATAATAAATCGAGCCTTCTGAAACATGGAGTCAAGATTCTCGTCTCTTCCCTTATCCAAGAACCCCTGTGAACGCTGTCACAATTTCCAATGCCCAGAAGGCAATTTTTCCATAGTTTGGGGGGAATTTTGGATGGGAACTGGAGGATTTGGAATTCCCAATGCCTGGAATGCAATTATTCCATGGGAATTTGGGAAGGGAACTGAAGGATTCAAACTTCCTGATGCCCAGAATGCTGTTTTTCCATGAGAATTTGGGAGGGGAACTGGAGGATTTGGAAATTCCTGGTGCCCGGAATGCAGTCATTCCATTTTCCAGTTTTGGTGGGAATACGAGAGTGGAGCTTGTTGCAGTGTGTCGCCATTTCCTGCTTCAACTATCCAAACCTCCTCAGGTGTGCCAACCTTTCCCCCTCCCCCTTTTTCCCTCCTGCCTAAGAGCTGTCCATCAATCTTAACATTCCAGCAAGGCGTCGTGTGGTTGGCGGATGCCCCCCAGGTCTGGGCTCATTGGTTTGTCCTAGCGTCCACATCCCCTGACCCCTCCCCTCCTCACACCTGGTTGGCCCTCACCTGTCCCTCCCCTCCCCCTGTCCCTGGGGCTTAAAAGGACACGAGACCATGCGGCCTGGTCTTCTGTCTGTGAGCTGTTACCACATTCAGAGGTCTACCATGCTGCAAAAAACCTCTGGATTACGACTCTATGACAGAACCCACTCCTTTTCTCTTCACCGTCGCCTGAAGCTTTTCCACCAAAGGTAAACTGAGTTCCTACTTTGCCTGGATTTGTTCCGAGTGCCCAGCTGCAGCACCCAGCTGGCCAAAGGTATCTCTGGGGTGAAAAACGCCACAGCTTCCGCCTTTGGTCCAGCAGTGAGGGCTAGAACAAGCCAGGCACCCCAGACCCGGAAATATTGGGACTAATATTCTATATATCGGCGCCCAACGTCGGGCTGCACGGACCTGCAGCCTCAGAAGGAATCTCAGAACTTTGGAAAAGCGTTACAGCAGCTTTGCTTCCACTGGAAAGAGCTGTGGTTGCACAGCTCTCCAGAGAGACTTTGGGACTGAACTGAACCCACAAAAAGCCTTGAGGAACGCATTGTGCCTTTGGAAAAACAGCTCCTTTCTGGTGAGCGAATTTTCCAGGGGAGAATAGGGGAGCCCCTCCTGCCCAAGGGGTCCTATTCAGTGAAGAGACCAGCTGGCCTGACCTTGCCAGCAACAGCTTCGATTTCGGCTGCGCAGCCCTGCGGAGATCAGGTGGCTCCCTGTAAAGCTTTAACTCTGCGGCGCGTTTTAGCCGCTTTTAGAATTCACGCCGTGGGCTCGGAGGAGCGGGATGGCTCTGCCTGCCCCTCCCCAGGCTCGGCAGCGCGGCGTGCCCGGCTCTCGGTGCGGGGGGGCTGCATTCTCGCACAGGGGAGGCTTTGTCTGTCTCCACGTGGCCAGGGCGGGTCCCGACTCCCTGCTGCTGCTGCCGCGGCAGTTTTAAAAGCAGTGTGTACAGCTGCATTGTGAAAACTTTCATCTGTTATCACCTTTTAACTGTGGTTTTTTTTTAAATCGATAGCTGATTTTAGTTTTGTATTTGGTCGGTGGGAATTTGTTCTGTGCCATTTACATCTAAGATGGGCTCGAAATTAAGCACAGCACAAAAAGGAGTGTATTATCATATTATTGGAATTTTAGTTAATGCAAATGTAAAGTTCTCTAAAGGAAAATTGAAACATTTTATAAGGTGGCTTTTTCTGCACTTCCCACAAACTCCTCCTGAGGAAGTCTACAATATTCAATTTTGGGATAAAGTAGGGCATGAATTGATAACCTTGGGACAGTCTGGGAATACATCCTCAGCTAAATTTGTGTTCTGGAGCTTACAAATTCGGACCGCTTTGCTCAAACAAAGGGAATTGGGGAGAAAAAGCCAAATATTAAGCCATGTACTTCTGCTCTCCCTGTGTCCCCCCTTCCAGCCCTAAACCTCTTACCGCAAAACTTGATATTTTAAAGAGAGCAAATCCTGCTCATGCACTGGAAAGTCGACTCCCAGTGCAGGTTAAAATGCCTGAGTCCCCTTGTCCACAAGGCCCTGGCCAGGTCTCGTGGAAAACTTCCCAAAACCCTGTTTCCCCTGCTCTAAATCCCAGAGCACATGTTAGCTTTTCAGAGAGCAGTGATCCCCAAAATGGTCCCCAGTGCCTAGGGGGTACCCAAGATGGAGGATGCCACGTGGCACCATTCCAGACCTGGTCACCTTCTTCCCAAGATTCCCTTAAGCATCCTGAAATTCCTTCCCCATCCCCCTCCCCTCCTGTTCCTCGTGACACCTTCCCTCCCCCTCCCCTACCTGCTGTACCCTCAGCTCCGCCCCTCTACTCCTCCCAGGGGGTGTCTGCCGAAGTGACGTCACCAGGTGTCCCCGCCCCCTGTTCCCACGGTATCCCCGCCCCCTGCTGTCCCCTTGTCCCCGCCCCCTGTTCCCATTGCGTCCCCGCCCCCTCCCCGGGTTCGCTCGGTGGGGGCACGCCCACTGCATGTCCCCAAACCTGCTTCTGTGATCCCGTTGCTTCCAATGCAAGGGATACAGGGCAGGAAGCTGCAGAACCAATACAGGGTCCCACTCTGTCATTTGCCCCTGTTTCGTATCAGCCTACAGCTCAAGGGGGAGCAGCTCAAACTGCTAATTGGAGCTCTTTTGGATGGCAATTGATTAAAGAAATCTGTAAATCCCACAAGGAGTATGGCCCACACAGTCCATATTTCCGTGGTCTTTTAAATTCTGAATTGAGTAGGACTGTAGTCGTCCTGCATGATTTAAAACAGCTTTTCTCATGCCTCATGACATCTACCGAATTCAAATTATGGGAAGTAGCATGGAAACAACTGCTAGAAGAGGCTCTCCCAGGCTTGCAGGCTGATCCAAACACAGCAAAAGATGATATTGGCATGCCAATTACCATTGAGCATCTCTCGGGTGAAGGACAGTGGTCTGCCGCCACGATCCAAGCAACTGTAATACCCATAGAAGCACTGGAGAAGGTAAAAGAAGCAGCTGAAAAAGCATTCTTTTCCCTCCAACCTGAAGGGCCTTTTGAGCCTTATAGTAAGATCAAGCAGCTACCATCCGAGCCTTTTCTGAAATTTGTCGAAAGGTTAACTAGAGCCATTGAAGTCCAAGTTAAAAAAGAGAATGCAAGGGAAGAGGTTTTAGAGGAAATGGCATTTACAAATGCAATTGAACAGTGTCGAGCAGCAATTTTGAGCCTTCCTCTAGAACCCCCCCTACACTAAAAGATATGCTTCTAGTCTGTAACAGGAAAGTGCCTCTGATGAGTGTTGCTGAAGACACCAGACCAAGGCTGCTGCCAAGACCACCTCAGCGTGTCGCCGTTGCCAGCCCTGCGCCCATTCCCTCAGCAGCAGCGACGACCACCAATGGTGGACCCCACAAAGCCATGCCTGCTTTGCCACAACCTTGGGCATTGGAGTAACCAGTGCCCCCTGAAAAAGCAATTTGATGAGTTTAGAAATGGCACGGGAGGGAAATTACAAACACTCCCAGGGGGTCAACAACAACAAAAAAACTAAATGGGGAGCGCCGGCCTGCCAGGCGTGCAGACACAAAAAGAGCAGGCCAAGGGAATAAGGGAAGCAAAACAAACCAAGCGCGCGGTAATGTTACTGTTTCTGTAAGTGAAGCAGATGCTTCAAAGACCACGTCTGCTGGTCCACTGTTAAAAATTCAACAAAATAACCTTTGTTATAATTTAAGTGAACCTATGTTAACCACGTCTTCTGTCAATGAGCCTTACAGGTTGCAGCTGACAGAATCACTCCACCTGAAAGACACTGACTGGCATTTTGTCTCTGTCAATCCAGAACAGAAGGGTACTTGGCACCGAATTCACTGTAAGTACATCATCACTGGGGACACCAAACACACACCACATCAGATTGAAATTGCTCCAGGAATGACAGCATCAGATCCTGAGCAATTCGTTCTCGGGCTGCACTGTTTCCACCCACCGCTGTTTCTTCCCAAAGGTCAAATTGTTGCCCAAGCTATCCCTGTGCCGTTTTTGCCTGAAGGCACCAAAAAACAAGGGCCCACAGTCGCCTGGGTCCAAGTTATTGGGAGAGACAAACCCAAATTATGGTGTAATGTCAGTGGGGGTGGAGAGTCAAAACGCATTGAGATGCTTGTAGACACGGGTGCAGACTGCACAGTGATCCCAGGACAAGACTGGCCAGCACATTGGCCTTTGCAAAACGTTGCTAGTCACGTTCAAGGTGTAGGAGGCCTGCAATTGGCAAAACAATCCAAAAGCATCATCCAAATCGAAGGACCAAACGGACAGTTAGCAAATATACGTCCATTTGTGTTAGATTATTCGGAACCATTGTTAGGGAGAGATTTAATGGCCCAGTGGGGTGTCACAATTGATATTCCAGACTCCCCACAGGATTTTTGTACAGTGGTCATTGAACAACAGTGCCCCACCCAAAAACTGAAGTGGAAAACAGACAAACCAGTTGAGGTGAAACAGTGGCCGCTCAGTAAACAAAAAATAAAGGCACTTGAGGAGCTAGTGGAAGAGCAATTGAAAAAGGGTCACATTGTGGAGACCATGTCCCCGTGGAACTCTCCAGTGTTTGTCATTCAGAAAGCTGACAAAAAGAGATGGCGGCTCCTCCACGATCTCCGACAAATTAATAATGTCATTGAAGATATGGGCTCTCCCCATCCTGGTATGCCATCTCCAACAATGCTTCCCCAGGACTGGAAATTAGCTGTCATTGATATCAAAGATTGTTTTTTCCATATTCCCCTACACCCTGACGATGCACCGTGTTTTGCATTCTCGGTCCCCACCATCAACATGGAAGCCCCTATGAAAAGGTACCATTGGACAGTTCTCCCTCAGGGCCTTAAAGTCTTGCCAGCGATCTGCCAGTGGTATGTCTCTTCCCTGCTTTCCCCAGTGCGTGCAGCCGCAGAAAAGGCCATCATCTCTCATTATATGGATGATATCCTTGTGTGTGCCCCCAATGATGATTTACTCACACATGTGCTTAACCTAACGATCAATGCATTGATTGTTGCAGGGTTCGAGCTCCAGGAAAAGAAAATTCAAAAGATGCCACCTTGGAAATATTTGGGCCTAGAAATTGGAAATAGGACCATTGTTCCTCAAAAACTAGAAATCAATCCAAGGATCAAGACCCTTGCAGATGTCCACAAGTTGTGTGGGTCTTTGAATTGGGTAAGACCATGGCTCGGTCTAAGTAATGAAGACCTTGCCTCTCTTTTCAATTCATTGAAAGGGGGAGAGGACCCGGGTGCTCCTAGATCTATTACCCCAGAGGCACGGAAAGCTCTAGAAAAGGTTCAGATTGCAATGTCCACAAGACAGGCCCACCGATGCCGGCCTGACCTGCCATTCAAATTTATCATCTTAGGTAAGTCGCCACACCTCCATGGAATCATCTTCCAGTGGGAGGAAAAACAAACTCCTAAGGTAAAGGGCACACCTAAAAAGGGCCAGGACAAGAGGGACCCTCTCTTGATCATAGAATGGGTTTTCCTCAGTCACAAAAGGTCCAAGAGAATGACAAAGCCTCAGGAGCTGGTAGCAGAACTGATCCGGAAAGCAAGGACCCGTATCAGGGAGTTAGCAGGATGTGACTTTGAGTGTATTCACATTCCAATAGAGTTAAAATCTGGTCAAATTCTATGCAAATATTAGAACAATTCTTTCGAGAAAATGAAGTGTTGCAGTTTGCTCTGGATTCCTACTCAGGACAAATTTCTGTCCACCGGCCTGCCCACAAAATGTTCCAACAAGATGTTCAATTTATTCTGAAATTGAGAAGTGCTCTGAGTAGGAGACCTTTAAAAAAGGCTCTGACTGTCTTTACAGATGCATCCGGGAGGTCCCACAAGTCCGTTATGACTTGGAAGGATCCTCAAACTCAGCAGTGGGAGACAGACGTTGCTGAGGTGGAAGGTTCACCTCAGGTTGCTGAATTGGCTGCAGTTGTTAGGGCTTTTGAAAGGTTCTCAGAACCATTCAATCTGATTACAGATTCTGCATATGTGGCAGGAGTAGTGTCCAGGGCAGATCAAGCAATACTGCAAGAAGTGTCTAACATCGCACTTTTCGAATTGCTCTCAAAACTTGTAAAGTTAGTCACTCGCCGGGAGCAACCATTTTATGTGATGCGCGTCAGGTCACACACTGACTTGCCAGGGTTTATCGCTGAAGGCAACAGAAGGGCAGATGCTCTTGCTGCACCTGCAGTGATGGCCACGCTTCCAAATGTTGTTGAACAGGCAAAAATCAGCCACCAGCTTTTCCACCAAAATGCACCTGGCCTGGTTCATCAGTTTCACATCAATCGAGAACAGGCCAAAGCGATTGTGGCCACACGCCCAAATTGCCAACAACATGCACTCCCTACAGTGAGTACGGGAGCAAACCCTAGGGGGTTGAACAGTTGTGAACTGTGGCAAACGGATGTTACACACATAGAGTCATTTGGACGGCAGAAATACGTTCATGTTAGTGTAGATACCTTTTCTGGAGCAGTCTATGCTTCTGCCCACACAGGAGAGTCATCTAATGATGCCATTAAGCACCTCTTACAGGCTTTTTCTTTCATGGGCATCCCCAAGGAATTGAAAACTGATAATGGGCCTGCCTATAAATCCAAGGAGTTCAGGAGCTTCCTGCAGCAATGGGGAGTAGAGCACAAAACTGGCATCCCCTACTCCCCTACAGGTCAAGCCATTGTAGAAAGGACTCATTGCAATATTAAAAGAGTCCTAGACCAGCAGCAACAGGTTCTGAAGGTGGAACCCCCCCACATCTGATTGTCCAGGGCATTGTTCACAATAAATTTTCTGAATTGTTCCTTTGACAGCCTGAACCCACCCATCCTACGCCACTTTGGGGGGAGCAGTCATACGATGTTGAAAGAAAAGCCTCCGGTTTTAGTAAAGGACCCTGAGACTTGGAAAACTGTGGGACCTTACAAATTGGTTACTTGGGGACGTGGATACGCCTGTGTGTCCACCCGCTCTGGGTTAAAGTGGGTTCCTTCCAAATGGGTAAGGCCCTATGTTCCCAAAGTCTAGAGAAATCAACAGAAGCGCCCCAGGTTGCCAATGCTGCCTGGAGAAGGAAACGCCGCACGCGTTCTCTGGAGGAAATTCCATTTAAGCCTCCTTTCTGGAATAGTTTGTAATATGTTTGTCTTAAGTTTCCTTGTACCAGTTTAGATCCCACGGTTCGTGTGTAGCCTCAAGATGCCATGAGACCAAGCCTGCTCCTTGTCCTACTCGTGATCATCCCACCAGCGATCTCCTGGATAGTCCCTCAGCCCAAAGCACGTATGGACTACCTTGGAAGAAGACCTCAGACATCAAGAGAGAAACTGACGACTGGCTGAATGGACTGTTCAAAGACTGGGAACTCTCGGGCTGGGTGGGATCTAGTCTGAAAACTGTAGTTTTAGTACTGTTTGTATTAGTTTTTGTTGTTGTAATTGTTAGCATTGTTTTTGGACTAGTCAACCGCATGGTTCTCAAGCTGATTTCAAGCTCATCTCCCCCTCCTGAAGTTTACTATTTGGGAGCCCTTAGTGCTTCAATGAATGACATAGAACCCTCAGTGGAAAGCACTGAACCTCCTGTAGAGGAGGAACCGATTTACCAACCATAGATTAGCAAGCACTCTGCACCACAAACCCAGTCCTCTTCTTTTTAAAGAAAACTAGGGGGAGATGTTGCAGTATGTCACCATTTCCTGTCTCACCTATGCCATCCCCCTCAAGGATGCCAACCTTTCACCCTCCCCCTTTGCCCTCCTGCCTGGCACCTTGCAGCAAGGTGTCATGTGATTGGCAGATGCCCCCCAGGTCTGGGCTCATTGGGTTGTCCTAGTGTCCACATCCCCTGACCCTTCCCCTGCTCACACCTGCTTGGCCCTCACCTGTCCGTCCCCTCCCCCTGTCCCCGGGGCACGAGGACACGAGACCATGCGGTTGGGGTCTCTGCCGTGGTCTCTGCCGTGGTTCGGTCTCTGCCAGCTCTGTCTGGAGCTGTTGCCACATTCAGAAATCTACCATGCTACAATAAACTCTGGATCTAAGCTACACGGCAGAACCCGCTCCTTTTCTCTTCACCGTCTGAACCTTTTCCACCAAAGGTAAACTGAGTTCCTATTTTGCCTGGACTTGTTCTGAGCGCCCAGCTGCAGCACCTAGCCAGCCAAAGGCATCTCTGGGGTGAAAAACGCCACAGCTGCCGCCTTTGGTCCAGCAGTGAGGCCAGACGAAGCCAGGCAGGACACACCCCGAAACATTCAGGGCCTAATATTTAATATCAGGCCATATTTTCACTCTGTCAGTGTTGTTTTGTATTACTGCATTGGTTTGGGTTTTATTTTCCTTCCCTACTAAAGAACTTTTATTCCTGCTCCCATATCTTTGCCTGAGAGCCCCTTAATTTCAAACCTATAACAGTTCGGAGGCAGAGGGTTCACATTTTCCATTTCAGGAGAGGCTCCTGCCATCCTTAGCAGACACCTGTCTTTTCAAATGAAGATAGATATCCTTGTTGGCAAGTTTATTGGCCAATAAATCCTTTTAAGGTCTTGTAACTAGGAATCTTGTGACCTTCTGAGCTATGTAGTGGAGATGTGAGCCAAACTCACCCTTCCTGTCTGTGTAGAAGGTAAGAAAAATAAACGGCATCATCTAAAAAACAAAGAGGTCTGGTCTCTAAGTCATTCCAAACTCCTTCAAGTCCTCCTAAGTGTGATTTAGCTACAAATACATCATAAGGACTCTTAATGCTGGCTCTTTGACTACAAAGCAGCTGCTTTAGAAACTTTCACATAACCATATGTAGTTATGTGCCAGCAATGTCTCATTTGAAGAAACTTTCCCAACTGACTTGCATGGAGGATGGTTTGAAGTGTATTTGAGGAGAAAGCCTCCCAGCAGAGGACTGGGCTTTGGCCTAGCTGCGTCCCCTGCTGATTGTGAAGTGTGCCATCAGGAGCAGGGCTTTCTGGGCTAAAAATATAATTGAGTCACATTGACTCGCTCTTTTTAACCTATAAAAGGTGGATCCACTTTTGGGGCAAATTTGGAGACCTCATCTATGGGTGGATGGAGCACCTAGGATTTTCCCAATTGCTGGGAATGCTTCCCCAGGTCCTTGGTGTAAAATGCGGCTCCCCAGCAAGTGCAGATCTGCAAGATGATAAACGATTTAGGCAATTGGTGATGCATCTTTTTCAATCGCTCTCCTTTCTCTCTTACAGTACTGATTTAGGTGCACTACCTTGCATGTTGTTGCTTGTCATTAAAACCAAGCGCACATATTTTATTGAATGGATCATATTGCATTGTGGTTCCTTCATATTCACAGTAAAAGAAGAACATTATTTCCAGTGATGTGTCCTTTAAATTGCCTCAGTCAATTGGCAGAACACCAGGAGGCCCCTGAGGAGCCAGGGTGCTGGGAAGCCCTGAGGAACTGGGTGTCAGAGGGCACAAGCCGCCCCCAGGCAGCCGCCTTGTCCCTGGCACCCGGCTGCTCTGGTGCTTCCCCAGAGCGTCTCCCAGGCCTGCGGCAGAGCCCTCCAGGCCGGGCCTCAGCAGGAGGGTGGGGACACCCGTGAGGTGCCCAGGCTGGGCTGGCTGGGCACAGGGAGGGCAGGGGGCTGCTGCCAGGGCACGGCCACTGGGTGCTGCCAAGAAGGGGCAGGGGGCAGAGGCAGGGCTGGCGGCTGCCGAGGCCACGGTGCGGTGACCGAGGCCCCCCTGACCCAGAGCTCTGGGCCTGCAGAGCTGCTGCCACCATGGGGAGGGCGGCCGTGTCTCCTCCAGCAGGGCTGCGCAGTCGCTACTGCCCCCGTGGCTCTGGAGCCCACAGAAACAGCAGCAGAGCGGGCTCAGCAACAGCAGCACCCCGAAGGGCGGCACCTGTTCGGCCGGGCATCCGCACCCGCCGGGATGCCAGACGGGGGGAGCCCGGGGCAAAAGGCTCCTGCTTTGGTAAAAGGCTCAGCAGAGTTGGCCACAATGGCTCTCTCTTGACTTGCCAGCCTCACAGCCACGCTTGGCTGCATCAGCTGCTGCCTGTGGCCCTGACTGACTTCCATGGCCGGGCTTGAGGGCAGACTCGCCTTCCCCAGGCGGCGTCCCAAGGCAGCGGCATTGGTGCCATGGGCAGAGAGACGCTCTGATGGGGCACCAGCCCTGCCCTGCAGCTGCCCTCCCTCTCCTCCATGCAGGCACCTTAAAGGCACATGCCTCAGCTCTGAAATGAAATCCTGGACTTGCTTGGAACAAAGGAGGTGCTGGGGAAAACCTGGGCCTTCCATGGGTCAGTTTTCCTCTCCACTTGGGGAATCACAGAATGCCACAACACTTTGTGTTGCAAAGTATCACAAAGATCATCCAGTTCCCACCACCCTGCCATGGGCACAGGTGCTGTGCAAGCACAGCTGTCACTAGAACTGGAAGAACACTTTTCCATGTTTACCTTTTCCTCCCCTGCATTTCAAGCTAACATGACAAATTCAGCTGCTCCCAGGATTTGGAATAGGAGTCTCCAGTGGGCCACTGTATGTCCATTCAGCCTTTGTTAGACCATCCAGATGGAGCTCAGCCCTGTGCAGCCCAGGCACAAGCAGCACGCTGGTCCATTTCAGCATCCCAAAGTCTTTGGGGCTTCCTCTGCACCCTGAGACTCCTGAATCCTGTGGATACTGAAAGCCTGGTCAGAGAAAAAGCCAGGTAAACTTTCCCAGAAATTGTTCTAGCAAGTTTTGAGAAGGCGGAGAGAAAGAATGAAAGCAGTCTTGCAGCTGGTGTTTGAAACAGTTCTTTTCTCATCAGATGGTTTATCAAAGGGTGGTCCCTAATAAATCAACAGGTGACAGGTGTTATTAAGAGCCAGTCGGGTTCTGGGTGAACAATGTTGCTTATAAGTGTCGGGAGATTGTAATAAAGGAAGCATTTCTGCCATCTTAAGATGCATGGAGTGTGTCACTTGTTTCCCCATTCCTTACTCAAGGGTGACAAAAAAGCCATTCTTGAATTCCCAGTTAGTGCTGTGCAGCACATTAGAACACAGGAATGGCCTCCTTGGCTCATTCTTGGCTTTGCTGCTCTTGCCTAAAGTAGTCCTAAGGAGTATATGCCAATGGAAAAATTGTAGCTGAACACCAGGGAATTTTTCTGTATGGTTTAGAACTAAACTCTTGTGTGACTGTTCCGAGACTCCGAAATCCAGTGTAAAAATGAGAGCTTTGGTATTTAAGAATCCCAGAAATGTCTCCATGGGATTTTTCTGGTCAAGGATTTGAATGCTAATGCAGAAATTACAAAACGGTTAAAAGTAGTTTTCATTGGCACCCCTTTTAAATGGCATCAGCACACTTCCAAGGGACAGGGTATGGCACTGGGGACAGTGCTTGGCACTTCATGGCTTCAGATCTGGGAGAGAAATGTTTGGCCCGGCTTCACCCAGGAGTTCAGGTTTTCCCAGGGCTTTGATCGACTGGTCACTGCAGGTAGCTTTCACTAAATGCAAAAGGATGGAACAGCAGAACTTCTGGAGAAGGTGCCCTAGGGATAGGGAGAAAACCTTGAAAATGCTCAGCAGGCTCTGCAAAGCATTAAATAAAGAATCAAAAAGAGATGCAGCCCTGTGACTTTTCAGGCTCTTTGGGTCTGGAGGAAATATTTATTTGCCTTGTATCAGCTACGACACAGACAGATGGGCAGCACCTGGAGCATTGAGCATCACAGACTGGGCTAGTGTTTTTCCCAGAAGAACTGACAGAAGATCACATTAAACATGACAGTGCCTCTGTACAATCGAATTGTCCAGGGAAACTCAGCAGCTGATGGTGTTGTGGAGCTACTGCCAATGCCTTTGATGAAAAAATCTTTTCAGGACTGACTAACAGCTTCTGCCTTCTGACAGTGACCAAGTGTTGCCAGTAGTTGCTCCAGGTGCTCCTGCCATCAGCCCCCAGTGCAGGTGGGCTTTGGCTCCCTGTGGCACAGAAGCCCCCCGGGGGCACAGGTCCCTGGGGCAGGAGATGGGCACCAGCGCTGCCAGGGCTCGGGGGGTGGCAGCTCTGCTTGGGCCGGGACTCTGCCACAGCTGCTGCTGTCAGCGCTGCCCGGGCCCCAGGGCTCAGAGCAGCATTTGTGCCTGGGCCCACACGTTCCCTGTGTGTGTCACACCCGCGGGTTTAGGATGGCCACGGGCCGGGACGTGTCCCAAGGAGGCCGTGCCAGCTTCCCTGGAAGGCCCCGGGCCCTTCCCAGCGCGGCTGCGTCGGCAGCCCTGGGGGCTCCTTCTGCTGCCCTGAGCCCGCAGAGCAGGGCAGCGTTTGCTGATGCTCTGAGCCCTTCCTAAAGATCCTGTGGGGCTGCCTTAGACATCTGGGGCCAGGCATTCCTTCCAGCCTGGGCCACTTTGACTGGGCTTGGGGCGGCCCCAGGGCAGGTGGCAGTGTGTGCAAGGGCCCTTTGTGACACGCTGCAGCACGGACACCGTGTCATGGAACGGAACCCGGTGTCCAAGGGCCCTTTGTGACACGTGGTGAAAAAGGAGCTGGCGGTGACAGGAGCAGGCCAAAGTGCTCGGAGCACGCGACGGGACAGGACGGGACAGAGCGGTGCCGTGAGGAGCCCCCACACAGCACGCTCGTTCATGTCCCACCTGGAGCTTTTCTGAGGCATTTTTCCTGCAGCTGAGCTCGAGGCCAGACCGCAGGACTTGCTGACCTGTGATCTCCCCGAGGTTTTTCTTCTGCAGGACCCTTCGAAGCCAGACCACAATCCTTGACAGGAGTCTCCTGTCCTTGTGCAAGGAGCCCTTGAGACCAAAGGGCAGGACTTGCTGTCCTGCAGCCTTCTGAGGCTTCTGTCTTGAAGGTACCTCCGAGGCACAACTGCAGGACTTGGTGACTTGGAGCTTTTCCAAGGCAGCTCTACAGCAAGTTGCCACAAATCCAGTCAGAGATATGGAGCAGAGACCCCTGAGAGTGCCAAACTTGGCCTGGGTGGAGGAGGAGGAAGAAGGCCGTGGAGCTGCCCCAGCACAGGATACTGAACAGGTGGTGCCATTCCATCCACCGCAGGAGGGTGAGTGCCAGAGCTGGGCTGCAGGAATGGTGCCTGCAGCCAACTTGGCGCCGTGCCATGCCATGCCATGCCATGCCATGCCATGCCATGCCATCCCCTGGGGACATGCCCATGGACAGGACAGAAGAGGGCCTGGGCAGACACCCCGCAGTGGCCGTGCTCCATCCCCTGGGGCATCCCGGGGCTGTCCCAGCCTGAGGGGCGCAGGGCTGGGCAGTGTTCCCTGGCCTCTCCCGCAGCCCCTCAGCTCTGGCTGCGCTCGCTCTTTGCCAGATGCAGCCCAGGACAAGACACAAGAGCAGGAATCCAGCCGTGGCCGCTTCCGCGGCACAGCGCAGGTACCTGCAGCCACCCCCAGCTGGGCTGGGCCTGCTGTCCCTGCTCAGCCCAGCACTGTGTGTGCAGCACTCCATGCAACATCGCCGGCTTCCTGCCCTTCTCCTACAGTTCCACTGGAAATTCATCAAGAGCATTCAGCAGGAAGACACCAGCACTATGGGGACTGGGCTCAGAGCACAGTCTGAGCTCCTCAAACATAAGACCAGTGCCACCCTGCTGCATTTCCTCGTGGAGAAGGGTGTTCCCAGGCCAGAACAAGTAAGCAGCCTGTGGCCAGGCTTCAATTCCCGCGTGAGTCATGTGGCTTCCCGAGCCACGCTCTCTGCATGGTGCTGCTGAGCTTTCTGAACATCTTCCTGGAGGCTTTTCAGAAGGTTCTCTTTGTGGTCAGCCTTGCTGTGAACTCTGTCCAAATTCAGATCTTCAGTTCTTCAGCTCCTGGCTAGAATCCACTTCTGTGGTCACTTGTGAAGCAACCATCAATGCCACACATTTGGGGTTTACCCAGTGTAGCAATGCTCCTCTGGTGGTCTGTCCAAGTGATGATTGTCCTCCTCAGTCGAGGGGTCACCAATTGTGACTGTGGTCACAAGGGTTTTCAGGATGAAGAAGAGACAAGAATGTTGACTCCATGATCAGAAGGCTTGATTTATTATTTTATGATATATGTTACATTAAGACTATACTAAAAAGAAATAGAAAGGAAAAGGTTTCTTCAGAAGCTAGCTAAGCTAAGAATAGACAAGAATGAATAACAAAGATCTGTGTCTCAGACAGAGAGCAAGAGCCAGCTCTGCCATGAGTGGTCAGGAAATCCAAGCATCCACAGGAGACCAATCCCAGGTCTACCTGTTGCATTCCACAGCAGCAGATAACCATTGTTTACTTTTGGTTGCTGAAACTGCAGCTTCTCACAAGGAAAAATCCTAAGAAAGGATTTTTCATGAAAGATGTCTGCGACAGAGAACCTATGTTGCTAGGCCTACAGGTATCTCCAGGCTGTTTGATCTTGAATCTAAGAAATGCCATAATTCAGGCTAAAAGTAGACTAAAATTGTTTGGAGTGTTGAAATCGTATGTTAAAAAAAAAAACCCAAAAACAAGTGCTACCATCTAAAACTCAAAGTATTCTTTCCTTCTATGCACTAAATAGTTGAGCAGGAAAGTAAGTCTAGTAATAGTCTCCATAGAAGGGAAGGTTATGTTCCCATGATTTCTGAACCCTTTAGGCAGTGAAAACGCTGATAAAATTAGGATACTAATACCCTTCCCATCAGGATGCATATGAATGTGTGAATTATTACAGTGCAGCAGTAGTGCATTGAACTATTTTAAGAAGGTTTCTGATTATTGATACTTAAAGCTACTTTGTTTCACAAAGCATATGTCAAATATGCTGTCAAATAACTTTTCATTAATAGCTCTTGGTAATCTTTGGTTAAATATACATGTGTGGTGGTTTGACAGGAAATGTGTTTTTTGGGATGCTGTGTTTTTGGCCAATGGATATTCAGACTTTAATATTGGCATTTAACCTGGCCATTGGGACATGGACACGCCTCTGAGAACACGGGGTTAAAAGCAGAGCTCTCCCCTGGGAGGTTCTCTTGGGTTTCCGGCGGGAAAGAGTTCGGGTCTCTGCCCCGGCCCAGCTGCTGGCTGGGCGGGGGGAGGGGAAAAGCCATGTGGCCAAGAGAGGTAGGCCTGAGCCCCGGGGTGGAAGGGTGGAAGAGAGAAAGAGAGAGAGAGACACCGGGAGCCATCGGGCAGCCCCCCCCCTGAGAGACACAGAGAGAGAGAGAGAGAGAGAGAGCCGCTGCCTGAGACTGTAACCTTGAAGCTTGATAAACATGGGCCTGTGCCGGCAGCACGGCTGGGACAGAGAAGAGGGGGGGGTTCAGCTGGCTGCTTGTAGGAGCTTTTAACCCCTTTTTGGAAAATGAGAACTTTACAGAACATTGACCTTTCCTAGAAGATAGAGTGGAAGATGAGGAAGAAAATGGGCCAGTGTGAGAGAGGTCTGGGCAAGCGAGAGATAGTAGAAGAATAGAGAAGAATCCTAGTGGGAAGAGATGATGGAGTAGCTTTTGCTGGACTCTTTTTGTATAGCCATGGACAGAACCAAGAGGGTTCAGTGTTGATGCCCCTCGGCCCCAGGGGGTGAAAAATATGGGGGGGACAGCTGTCCCAAAGGAGAGATTGTGGGGACAGGTGTCCCAGAAGAGAGATGACGGCCTCAGAACCAAGAGGGTTCAGTGTTGATGCCCCTCGGCCCCAGGGGGTGAAAAATATGGGGGGGACAGCTGTCCCAAAGGAGAGATTGTGGGGACAGGTGTCCCAGAAGAGAGGTGACGGCCTCAGAACCAAGAGGGTTCAGTGTTGATGCCCCTCGGCCCCAGGGGGTGAAAAATATGGGGGGGACAGGTGTCCCAAAGGAGAGATTGTGGGGACAGGTGTCCCAAAAGAGAGATGACGGCCTCAGAACCAAGAGGGTTCAGTGTTGATGCCCCTCGGCCCCAGGGGGTGAAAAATATGGGGGGGACAGGTGTCCCAAAGGAGAGATTGTGGGGACAGGTGTCCCAAAAGAGAGATGACGGCCTCAGAACCAAGAGGGTTCAGTGTTGATGCCCCTCGGCCCCAGGGGGTGAAAAATATGGGGGGGACAGGTGTCCCAAAAGAGAGATGGACAGACCCAAGTTCCTTGTGACACAGAGATTGCATTCTAGGGGGAGGCAATGGCCTCAGAACCAAGAGGGTTCAGTGGTGAGAGCCCCTCGGCCCCAGGGGGTGAAAAAATATGGGGGGGACAGGTGTCCCAAAGGAGAGATTGTGGGGACAGGTGTCCCAAAGGAGAGACTGTGCCTTTTTTTTGGAGCGGGACAGAGCATCCTTAAAAGACAACCCTAGAAGCAGTTCTGGTCCGTGTTCAGTGGTGAGAGCACTGGACATGAAAAGGAAGAAGTCACGACGGCAGATGTACTCCGGGCGGTGCCACGAGTGACACGGAAACACACGAGGCTTCGACTGTGTTTCCAGGGGAAGCCCATGGCACAAGAAGGACTCCTCTCCTCTTGATGAACTGAGGATTGATTGTTTGAAGGGTGGTGCAGGACCGAGAGTTGGTGATTTGAGGAACAAATGTATTGTGTTAGAATTTGGTGGGGGGAGGAGGAAATGCATTTGTGAGGTTTTCATTTTCCCTATGTGTGTGTTTTATTTTATCTGTAGTTGTAGAGTAGTTAATAAAGTTCTAGTTCTTTTTTCCCTAAGTAAGAGCCTGCTTTGCTTATTCCTGGTCACATCTCACAGCAGAAACCAGGGAGAAGGTATCTTCATGGGGGCACTGGCATTGTGCCAGTGTTAAACCATGACACACCTTTACCTGGGAGGATCAATTCCTGTTGTGCTTGTACCAGAGTCTGGAGACAGAGGGGGTTTCCAAGGAAAATCTTGGTCCATGTAGGGCTGAGGCTCTGCAGGCTGCTCCAGCCCCTCTGGGTGCTCAGGAACAGGGGTTGCAGTGCACCCTCATCAGCCCTGGGGCTGCCCAGGGAAGAACCATGGCTGAGGCCCTGCAGGAGCAGGCAGGCTCAGTCCTGCTCCAACATGGGATCCCATGGCACAGTACACGCTGGGATTTGCCCCTGCAGCTCCCAAGTGTGTCCAGAGAAACTGCAGGCACAGGGTGACCTCAGTCAGTGGGACCCCTCTGTGCACAGGGACCCTCACTCCTGGCGTGGCTGTGCCAGCTCCTCCAGGGACCTCCAGCCCTGGAAACTTGGAGCAAGTGGAAACCACAACTTTGCAAATGCTGCCTGTGCCCAAAGTAAATGCAAAGAGAACTGGGATGTGAAAAAGAAAATTTCTTTATTTCTGGAAGAACAGCAACAATACCGAACACTTTTACAATGTAAGAATATTTCTAACAAGAGCAATCCATGGAACGTATATACATAAGAACCTATCTAGTAAAAATATATGAAACGTATTTACAGAAGACAAAAAAAAGTCCTAAATCCTATTCCTGAAGACGACAAACTGTAAAACATATGTACAAAAGGGTGGCATCCCTGTCTGGAATGTCCATCAGTCCTGGACGAAAAGCAAGTGTGCCATGGTCACAGCAGTCAGGCACAGAGGACTCTTCCATGTGCCCCCAGGCTGGCACATGCTGGCACAGCAGGACTTTGCTGCCAGAGCTGAGCCTGGCTGGGTCTGGGATGGAGCTCGTGTGGCCCAGAGCGAGCGCAGGACAGGCTGTGGATGGCACCAGACTCCAGCGCACGGGGTGCCACGTCCCTGAGCAGGGACCAGCCCAGCTCCAGCCTGGCAGCAGGGGCCCACTCTGCCTGTGGGGACCACATGCCTGTCCTGCTGCTGGCATTGGTCTTCATCCCAAGATCATAGGCTCTTCCTCATCTTTTTCATCAATGTCCATTTCTTCAATGTACTCTTCCATTTCCACTTCCATCTCCTCTTCCTCATCCACATCCACTTCCATTTCTTCTTCCACATCCATATCCACCTCCATCTCTTCCTCTCCAGTCTCTTCCTCCATCTCCACATCCTCCTTTGTTTGAGTCTGGATATCCACCTCCATCTCTTCCTCTCTGTCTGTGACAGCCTGCAGAGGTAGCAAAACCTCAGAGTGGGGTCCCTGTCCTACACAAGGCCACAGAGCTGCACCCCACCTGGGCAGCTGGTGGTGTCCCCCTCCATGGAATGGCACCGTACCTTCCTCAGGACAAACGTGAGCATCCTGCAGTGGTGGATGACAAAATCCAGGCACTAGGGAGCTCTCAGGATTGATGGAGGGAGCAGGTGACAAGAAGGGTGGCAGGGGTGGACAGGAGCAGAGTGCAGCGTGGGCTGACACAAGGGCCAGTGGTTGAGTTGTGCTCTTTGCTGGGTGCTGGCAGTTCCACCTGGAACGGGGGATGTGACATCACAGTTCCCAGGAGCCCAGGGCCAACTGAAGTGGGCAGCGGGGATCCCTGGATGGTTGGGCTTGGAAGGGACCCTGAAGATCATCTTGTTCCAAGCTGAGCAATCTTCCCCCAGGCCTTGGGGGAGCCCTGTTCCCAAGGATGGGGCACCCACAGCCTCTGTGCCCAGCCTGGGCCGGTGCCTCACCACCCTCAGTGTAAAACAGCAGCTCCCTTAGATCCAGCTTCAATCAGCCTCCTGCACTTGAAAGCCATCCCCCTTGTCCTGTCAGCAGAGGCCCTGTTGAACACTCTGTCCCCTTCTTTCCTGTGGGACCCTTCTAGTCCTGCACAGCCACAGTGAGGCCTCCCAGGCTCTTTCCAGGCTGAGCATCCCCAGCCCCAGCTGGACAGCAGTCAATCACATCAGAGGATGTCAAGGCTGAAGGGTAGCAAATAGGAACTGAGAGATGGAAGCTTTAGACCCAGGTTTGCCTCTAAATTGTACAAAATTAATAACAGTGGAGGGGGAAATTGTGGGACACTTGTTCTCTTCTAACTGGTGAATTTTATTTTATTTTATTTTTTTCTTCTTTTCTGTCATGCTGACCCAGGTTTTTCTCTTTGAAAGGAAGCTTGGCACAATGTCCACTGTCTTCTCCATTTCTGCAACACCAAGCAGAGTCTGGACAGGCTGATGATGCAGAGCAAAAGCTGCAAATCTACTGGTGATCCTGAGCCTAGGGGTGCAGCTAAACCCAGGCAAAAGGAATTTCTGGAAAGTTGAGCCTGGTTTCCATTTTCTTGAGTTTGGCTATGCCAACTTAACCAGTCATTTATAAAAAAGCAACTAAAAAGCTCAAACCAAAACAGACAAAAACCCAAAGAAACAAACCCACGCAAACCAATCCAACAGATAAAAAACCCCAAAAATAACCAAAGGCAATGAGGAGTTAGTATTAGTTGTGAGGATATCACAGCAGGCAAATGGCTGCTTCCCACAGGATCACCATAAAAAGCCACATCTAACAGCTGCTCCAAAATATACCCAACAGGAGAAAAATAAAAAGTGATCCATGGCAACTTTGAGGGCAGCTCCACATGAAGGTGAAGGATGAGCCCTGGTACAGATCCAGCATTCCCCACCCTCCAGGCTGCTGTTTGCTCCTGATGAAAGACCCTTGCAGGACTGTGGCCCCTCTCAGTGCAGTGTAAATCATTGCCACAGCTCTCAGCTGAGCCACTGGCATTGCCAGAGCGAGATCCAGGCACCATCCTGAGCATCTGTGGAAGCTCCTGAGCATCTTCATGCCTGGAACCACAAAACACCTCAGGCTCTCCCTGGACTGGCTTTTCAGGGGAGGTTTCCATATCCCTGGGAGATCTGTTCATCCCTCAACATGTCTGACTTTGTGTACAATGATGCATTTGGGTTCCTCCCTTGCTCCTGTGTGCCAGTGAGAAACAATCCATGTGAATGGAGGATGTTGTGAACAGGAACATTTATTCCTGGATTGCCACTTTGCTTCACTGTCACTCAGCTGAACATTGTCCTTATCTAAGAAGGACTTACAAGAAATGTGTAGGAATTTTGGCTCTGAGAGGAGCAGCAAGCACATTTTCTACACCACATTCCCAGCAGATGCAATTTCCCTGGCAGAACAGTGATTGCCATTCATCTTCCTGGGAAGAATGTGGAGAGCCATTCAGAGATCACAGGTTCAGCTGGACTTTGTCTTTGTGTACTGTTATAAGTTGCGGTGAGGAACCAATCACTGACAAGGGAGTCCAAATTAAATATAATTTATTAATTGATAGAGCAAGCGATAATAGGCAAATTACAGCACTGAGTGAAGCCAACAAAAGGCTTGCACCCACCTGGGAGTGCTGGGTGTAGCCGGGGAGTCACCACTCCACCTTTGGCCCACACCACTCCGCAGTTCAGTCCTCCTTTTTATCTGTTGTTGTTGGGTGTCCCTCCAGTGTTCTCTGCGTCTGTGCCGATAGTTGCTAGGGGGTCTTATTCTGCCTTCTGGTGGTCATCTGGATGAAGGCTCCTGTCCTCTTCCTCGAGGTCTTACAATAGCCTTTACCATATATAGGCACATAGCTACATATAGTTACACATTTGCTTAGTTAGCCTTTCAACATACTAGCTTCTGACAGTTTGCGGTTTAAGCCTTATGACATTTATTTTGCAATATATTAGCCCGTTATATTCATCTTGCAACATATTAGCTGGTTACATCTATCCTTGCGGTTTTTCTATTATTGGCTTTTCCCCCTTCTATAGTATAGTCTTGATGAACAAACTAAGACATTAACTCATTACAATTCCCCCCTTTTTCTTTTACCCATTTTGTTCATCAAATCGTCTTAATGCAAGTTGACTCAAGGTGGCTTCCTCTCCCAATTCTAGATTTTCTACTGGTTCATATTTGGTCTTGATTAAAATGAGATGGGCTGCCTCTAACCTTCCTTTCACTATCTTAAGTATTTTATTAAATATGCAGGGTCCAAAAGTTAGCCCAAGAATTATCATAATTGCTGGTCCTGCTATTGTAGAGAGTAGGGTGGTTAACCATGGGGATTGGTTGAACCAATACTCGAACCATCCTTGTTGGGCCTCTCTTTCTCTCTTCCTTTGTGCCAGCCTTTCCCTCAATTCAGCCATTGAGTCTCGGACCACTCCGGTATGGTCCGCGTAAAAACAACACTCTTCTCTTAGAGCGACACATAGCTCTCCTTGCTGCGTGAACAAGAGGTCTAACCCTCGTCTGTTCTGCAGGGTGACTTCTGAAAGTGAAGAGAGAGATTTTTTGAGGAAGGAAATTGATTTCTCTATTCTCTGTAGGTCCTCATCAATAGTCATCTGTAGTTGAGAGAGCCCTTGCTGTTGAGTTGCAAGGGCTGAGCTACCTGTGGCTGCGCCGGTAGCACCTAAACCGAGGAGCATTGCTATGGTTATTCCCGTTATTACCTCCCTTTTTTGGATTCGGTCTGGTTCTTCTAAGGGGTGATACATCTCCTCTTCCTTGTGGTACAGGACCTTTGGGACGATTAAAACTTGAATACAAAAGTCGTTAGCATTATCAAATTTATCAAGGAGTATACAGGGGCTTACCCCAGATGGCTGGCAAACCCACATTCCTGATGTGGCCGGAATTGCCCATTTATAGTTCTTACTCTTAGGCATGATAAATTTGGTGCAGAAATTGCCCATCTGCCTTGCTGAGGCTGCATTACCGAAACATTTGCCTTGGCCTGTGACCTGACTTAGGGTAGTTCCTCTCCGGGGAGTGTCCCACCTGCACTGATGTGGATTCTCCGTTGTTGAGTAGTTAAAGGGGATATTGAGGGTGATACCTTCATAAAAGGGAGGCTTCACATCATAACATAGCCAGCATGATTTCATAAGGTTTGAGTTAGATTGATTCAGTGATAAAAAGGGAGCATTTAATACATTAAGAAACGGATCATAAAAAGCTGAAGTCTCTAAGGGATTATTAAAAGTAACGTTGTGACTAGCCGTGGCTCCCTTTTTGGGCCCACCGGCTGTAAGAATTGGATTGGGTCCAATTGGTCAGGGTATCGATGGTGAAAGTTGGACAATTTGTAAGTTCACCCAAATATCACGAAAGGCGCGAACAAATACCGGCCATACTCTTCCCGTGGCCCAACTCTTATGGGTTGGTTGCAGAATTGTCATAGTATAACCCGTGCAAGTGTGCTTTCTCCCATCCCGGGGCGTATGTATCTGTTTGCTGCTATCGAACAGTGGTTCGCGACAGCCACGGGGAGCGTACTTGACTAGCAGGAACTTATCAGGTTGCTGTGGTTGCCATCTATTACTTGTTACAATAGTCTCACAACCCCAATATCCACAGTACCCGTATCCAGGATAATTACAGTAACTTTTGCCTGGGTTAGAAGCAGGACACCAATAGGTTTGGTGCAGTGCTTGTTCTCCAAAATGAGGAAATCCCAGTCGCAGGGGAAAAATGTCCTTTAATCTAAATTCAAAAGATGGGTCGGTTGATGTAATAGTTTCTTTGATAACAATTTCGTCTGAAAGATGGTGTAGAACCCACTTAAATGCCTGGTAAGGGTCGTATTCTGTATCAGTCTGCCCTCTGCTGATTAATCTTGAAAATAAGATCACATAGAGGTACCATTGCCGCTTGGATCTTATTATTGTAAGATTCCTTGAAAGTTGCTGATCTGCTTGATGATTGGCTGCTTTTTCTTAAAAAAACTGGGATATATGGGTTGTGGGAGCATTCAAGGATCCAGTCCTGCAAACAAAACCCTTATAATAGATTTAAGTGAATCTCGTATCTGCTTGAATTAGATGTTCTCCTCCCCCCTCTATATTTCTAGTTACTTATTCCTATGTTCCCTATCACAGATTTGCCAAAAAGGGTGAGGTTCTATTCTAAAGATTTTACATACTCTTTGATTTCCCTGGAGAGTGGAGAGCTGTCCTTTCGGATTCCCGGAGTGTGTTAGTCCTCAAGGGAACTTCAGTATTCGAGAGGCAGTAAGCACGCTCCACTGTGGGTCGCAGGTCCCTTTACCTTTTCCTCTCTGCCTCACCCGTCGATCCGGTTGCATCGGGCCACGGGGTGAACCATCTTCTCAGCAGCAGAGGTATTTGCTCAGGGATTCCTTTTGCTCTTGCCTTTCTCGATACGGTTCCCAATTCCTTTTTCAAAGGAGAACTGCAATAATACCGGGCATCTATTTCCAGCAGTATTTTTTTTTACAAAGGGAGTGGGTTAACTAGCATGAGAGCAACATGCCTCTGAATTTAGACCCCTTAGTAAAGATTCCCTATTGCCTGTAAAAATGCATATCTTACCCACTCCCCCAAAGCTCCCCTAATCTTAGAATGGTTTCTGTTAATTCCCCTTTTAACACGCTCTATAAATACCAGCCTCAGACCTTTCTCGGCGGTATTGGACCCACCACCGTTTTTGGCAAATCCTGCAAACAAAGGCATACAAAAGGATAACATTCCCACCCCCAAATTCTGCAATATATCTAGCATCCATAATTTTTTGTTGGTCTTCGGGAATAAACCCGTAGACGACGATGGTGCCAATATTCGTTCTCGGCATACCACTTAATGCTAAGTACAGAATAAGGATAAGGCACAAATACGTTTTTATCACACTCAAAAGTGATTATGTGTGATTTCTTACAATAAACTAAAAGAGTAACATATGTGCAGATTTCGTTGGCGTTGACTGCCCGGTAAGCCTGTTCTCTGTTCTCGAATAATTGATGTATATTCTGAACAGACCTGGGCCCACCAATAAACCACTCTAATTGTCTTTCCCACATAGAGTTCCTCCGGTGTTCGTGATAACTCCGCACATAAATTATAAAATAAACGTCTAGCATAAATCCATTTTAGTGCTCGACATTTACCACATTCGAGCAGGATGCAAGGGGTACAAAAGGTGCATTTTGTACATTTTAAATATTTCAATGTTTTTAACTGTTTTGAAAAATATTCTGATTTTATGTCTTGAAGGGTTACCCTTTCAGACTCTAAAGATAGCATATCCCTACACCATTGGAGGATTCGTTCTTCCAAGAGATTCCAGCAAAATTGCTCCCTCTCACGTGCCTCTGGACACACTCTATCATCAAGTAGGGCAGGCTGCCACATTGGTAGTTCCATTTGTCCATACGGTTGTTTTGTTTCAAAGTCTCTAGGGTACAATGTCTTAATATTCAGAGTCCAAGCCAAACTGGCCGAAATCTGTCCAACACATTCACTACGCTGGTTCCTGGTTTTTCCGTAGTCCCTGCCGGGAGA
The DNA here is from genome assembly GCF_051311805.1 of Agelaius phoeniceus. Classification (NCBI taxonomy): domain Eukaryota; kingdom Metazoa; phylum Chordata; class Aves; order Passeriformes; family Icteridae; genus Agelaius; species Agelaius phoeniceus. The sequence goes on along the minus strand of NC_135272.1, from coordinate 2,830,359 downwards.
ACCAAAAGGTCTTCTTGATCTAGGTGAGGACTAGTCTCTTTTGAGCTGAACCTTTCGATTTCCGGGCTGACTCATTACTTTCCATGTGCGCTCAGATTCAACTGGTCCCTTTACTCGACTAGCATGAGTCCACCCTTTCTCAGCCATTCGAATGGCAGTTTCTGTGGTAAGCAATACCACATACGGACCTTCCCAACAAGATGTTAAGGAAGCTTCTTTCCAGGTCTTAATCAACACTTTATCCCCAGGTTTGATTTGATGGAGGGCAACATCTAAGGGGGGTCTCTGCACTAGTAACCCTTTATCCCGGATCTCCCTTCTCCTATTCATCAAATGGGTTAGATATTGGTTTATCTGTACATTTTCCAGACAAGGATGATCTGCCGGTGCCTCCATGTCATATGGCATTCCATATAACATCTCAAATGGGCAAATCCCTACATCCTTCTGTGGCTGGGTACAGATATTCAGTAAGGCCAGTGGTAAACATTTGAGCCAGGACATTCTTGTTTCTATCATTATTTTAGTCAATTGCCTCTTTATTTCTCCATTCATTCTCTCTACTCTGCCTGAACTCTGAGGGTGCCATGGGGTGTGATATTGCCATTGTGTTCCTAAAGCAGTAAAAACTTCTTTTGCTACCTTGGAAGCAAAATGAGGGCCCCTGTTAGAATCTATTACTTCAATTAAGCCATATCTAGGAATTATTTCCTCAAGTATTGTTTTAACCACCACATGAGTTGTTGCTTGAGCAGTGGGAAAGGCTTCTACAAAGTGGGTCAGGTGATCTACCAGGACCAATAAGTATTTGTATCGTCCTACTTTAGGTAATTCTGTAAAATCTATCTGTACATGGGAGAACAGTCTATGGGCCAACTCCCTTCCCCCCATTACCTGGGACTTCTGGTGCTGTTTGTTAGCCTTCTGACAGGTGAGGCACTGGTGATTAATCTGCTTTGCCAAGTTTTGCAACCCGATACACATGTATTTTATAGCAAACTGATCAATTAATGCTTGTGTGCCCCAGTGTGTTTTCTCATGTATTGCCTGGACTATTCTTAGGGCTAAGGCCCTTTGGGACCACTTCCCTCCCATCCTGCAACAACCAGCTTCCTTCTTTTTCTCGTATTCCCATCTGCTTTAATTTCTCCTGTTCCTTTGCAGAGAAAGTTAGGATATATTTTGAGCCATGATACCAACAACGGATTTTCTCTGGGTTGTCACAAGAACACCTTATAGCCTCGGTCCCAAAAGTCTTCCAGCAAGCATAACAGGGGGTCTCCTCTAAATCTTTACCACATGTAGAACAATTTTCTCTAGATCTCACAATACTACCTTCTTGGAGTGTCATCAAGGCTGCTCTTTTATCTTCCTGGTCCGCTGAATTATTCCCTCGGGTAGTGGCTCCAATTCCTGTTTGGTGGCCCTTAACATGCACGACCACTATCTCCGCAGGGCCTCTTATGGCTTTAAGGGTTCTTGGTATTAGTTCCTCATGAATTAACCCCTTGCCCTGGGAATTGATTAATCCCCTTTTCTCCCAAATCTTTCCAAAATTGTGCATGATGCCAAACGCATATTTAGAATCTGTATAGATAGTTCCAGTTTTGCCCTTAGGCCGTTCCAAATCTCGTAAGACAGTGTAGAGTTCCCACGCCTGGGCTGACCAGCTAGGGCTCAAGGGTCCTGATTCTACCACTGAAAGGGTTTTGCCATCCACTATTGCATACCCTGACCTTCTTTTCCCTTCCACTACTCGAGAGGATCTGTCCACAAACAGCCTATCTCCCATTTCTAACTCCTCTTCTTCTAGGTCGGGGCGAACTTTTGTTTGTTCCTCAATGTTCTGCAGACAGTCGTGAGTGAGTTCTTCTTCAGGTTCCCTGTAAAGGAACTGGGCTGGGTTCTGAAGGAATGTAGTGCCTAATTTTAATTTTGGGGATGCTATTAGTATCCCTTCATATTTCAAGAGCCTCGCATCCGTGATCCACTTTTCAGCCTTTTGTTGTAAAACTCCCCTAATATTACGTGGAGATGGTACATGCAGCTCTGCTCCAAAGGTAACCTTGCTGGCTTCCTCCACCAATAGCGCTGCTGCCCCTATTACTTGGAGACAAGTTGGCCATCCCCGACTAACAGGATCCAATAATTTGGAAAGATATGCCACAGGCTTTTTACTCCCTGCCCAATTTTGTGCTAATACCCCATATGCAGTACCTTCATCCATATTGACAAACAGATAAAAAGGCTTTCTGAGGTTGGGGAGGCTGAGAACCGGAGCGTTCACCAGCTCTGTCTTTAATGTGTCCAGTCATTCCTCATCTTCCTTAGACCACTTAACTAGTCCCTCCTTTGTGAGCTTATCATACCGGAATTTGGTTTTCCTACTAAAATTTTCAACCCACTGTCTACAATATCCAAATAGCCCCAACAGTTGTCTAACTTGCCTTTTATCCTTGGGGCACGAAGGGAGAGTATACCCTGGACCCTGTCAGGATCCAACTTTTTTGTTCCCTCAATTAACCTGTGTCCTAAATATTTTACCTCTTTTTCTATAAACTGCAATTTAGATTTTGAAACTTTTAGCCCTTTTAGACTAAGGAAATTTAACAACTTTATACTTCCCTTTCTTATTGATTCTTCCTCTTTTCCTGCTATTAGCAAATCGTCCACATACTGAATTAAGGTGGTCCCTTCCTCAGGGTGATATTCCTGCAGGATCTGTTCTAACCTTGTCTGAACAGATTAGGGGATTCTGTAAATCCCTGGGGCAATACTGTCCATCGAAGTTGTTGCTTGCAGTGTGTGTCTGGGTCTTCCCATTCAAATGCAATTCTTTTGCATACCTGGAACCCTCTGACTCATTTGCCCCTTCTTTTGACCCTCTCGTACTGCTTCTACCATTATCGTCATTTGCTTGTCACTTTGATCCTCCCTTCTAACATACATCTTCTGGGCCTCCCTTAACAACTCATCTAAGCCTCTGTCCTGCCAATCCTCCATCTTCTGTAGCTTCTTTCTAATATCCACCCATGCCTTGGCTACAAATTGCATTTTCAGCAAAGCTTGCCCAACAGGAGGGGGTGGTGCATCAGGATTTTGTAGGGGTGGTAAATAAGGTGGAGGAGAAAGATCAGGCATTTCCCAATTATCTCCTGATCTCTTCTTCTTTTTTCTTAGATTTTAGTACAAATAGGGAAAAACAGGTCACACCAACAATCCACAGGGCAGCGTATTCACTTCCCTCCGCACTAAATGGTTCCTTTGAATTAACATATGTGTTCAGGGCTTGACAGATCCAATCCTCAAATGCTCCAAACACATGCCAGTAAAGGCTATCCGCCCTGATTTGTTTCCCTCCCCAAACCTCCATACAGTAATGGATCATTTTTGCTCGGTCCTTCCCCCTTCTGGAGGGATAAGCATCCCAGAACTTAATCATCAAGCCTAAAGGGCTATCTGGAAGTATTGAGGGGAGCCCTATGCAAGGTCCTTTCTTTATGGGATTAGAGGGCTTGCTCTTCCCCTGTCCCATCTTCTGGAGTGTCTTTAGAGGGTTTACTCTCCCCTTATCCCCTCCTGGAGCGTCTTCTTGCACACACTCTCTCACTTCCCCCCGTTCGTGGCCCAGTCCCTCGCGGGTACTTGGGAACCGCACTATAAGGGGTCCGCACTCGCACCGTCCAGAGGACGTCTCACACACCGCACTCCGGGAGTGCCACATTCCGGGATCCCAACCCCAACCGGACACTACCCAGGGCTTATACTCACGCTCCTCGCCGCGTCTTGTCCGGGCTTCGTGCACAAAGATTATGGGTGGCCGGCCTTCAATTTGCCTATTATCGAATTTGGGTTCATCGGTCGGGGGTCCTGGAGAATGGCAACCTTGGGGCCGCCGTGAGGTGGGGCGCCTCCCCGACAGGTTCTCTTCTCCAAGAATTTTCCCGATCCGAGTCATGGCACCAATTTGTTATAAGTTGTGGTGAGGAACCAACCCCCGACAAGTGAGTCCAAATTAAATGTAATTTATTAATTGATAGAGCAAGCGATAATAGGCAAATTACAGCACTGAGTGAAGCCAACAAAAGGCTTGCACCCCCCTGGGAGTGCTGGGTGTAGCCGGGGAGTCACCGCTCCGCCTTCAGCCCACACCACTCTGCAGTTCAGTCCTCCTTTTTATCTGTTATTGTTGGGTGTCCTTCCGGCGTTCTCTGCATCTGCGCCGATAGTTGCTAGGGGGTCTTATTCTGCCTTCTGGTGGTCGTCTGGACGAAGGCTCCCATCCTTTTCCTCGAGGTCTTACAATAGCTTTGACCATATATAGGCACATAGCTACATATAGTTACACATTGCTTATTTAGCCTTTCAACATATTAGCTTCTGACAGTTTGTGGTTTAAGCCTTATGACATTTATTTTGCAATATATTAGCCCATTATATTCATCTTGCAACATATTAGCTAGTTACATCTATCCTTGCGGGTTTTTTTCTATTACTGGCTTTTCCCCCTCTTATAGTCTTTTTAGCAACTTGATGAACAAACTAAGACATTAACTCATTACAGAACCACTGTAACAGGGAGGAGCTGCAGCAAACCAAAGTACAGCTTAATGCAACTAAAACATATAAGAACACAATACAACAAGCAACAAGTGACCTAGCTTGGATATGGGGTCTCCAGAGGACAGTGGTCTTTGGGAACTGCCCGGAAGGAGCAATTTGCCAGACACTCGACCACAAACTGTAAAATAACTCCATGCTTTCCTTGGAATGACAGCTTGGTGCCAACTGTGCATATACAGCTGCAGATTGATCATGAAACCTTTATACAAATTGGTGAAAATCTCTAAAAATACTGTGATATGGATCCCCGAATTGAACAGGGCCTTTGAAGATCTGAAGGGTGAACTCATGAGGGCCCCTGCTGTGGGGCTGCCTGACGTGAGCAAGCCCTTTTGGTTTTTCCCACATGAAGGATGGAATAGCTTTAGGGGTTCTGGCACAACACCTGGGTCCTTACAAAAGGGCAGTGGCATTTTTTTCTAAGCAACTGGATACTGTGAGAGAAAGGGCTGGCCCGCCTGCCTCAGGGCAGTAGCAGCAGTGATCATGAACATTGAAGAAGCAAGGAAGTTTACACTAGAACAAAAGATGACTGTCTCAGTGTCACACATGGTGTCAGCTGTTTTAGATCAGAAAGGGAACCCTTGGCTGTCTTCCTTGAGATTCCTAAACTACTGTCATGGTTTGACACTGGCACAATGCCAGTGCCCCCATGAAGATACCCTCTCCCTGGTAGCTGCTGTGAGATGTGACCAGGAATAAGCAAAGCAGGCTCCTACTTAGGAAAGAAAGAAAACAAAACTTTATTAACTACACTACAACTACAGATAAAAAGGAACACACACACAGGGAAAATGAAAACCTTACAAATACATTTCCTCCTCCCCACATCAAATTTCCAACACAATACATCTATTCCTCAAATCACCAACTCTTAGTCCAGAACCACCCTTCAAACAATCAATCCTCAGTTCATCAAGAGGAGAGGAGTCCTTGTACCAAGGGCTTCCCCTGGAAACACAGCTGAAGCCTCGTGTGTTTCCGTGTCACTCGTGGCACCGCCCGGAGTCCATCTGCTGTCGTGACCTCTTCCTTTCATGTCCAGTGCTCTCACCACTGAACACGGACCAGAGCTGCTTCTAGGGTTGTCTTTTTTAAGGATGCTCTGTCCCGATCCAAAAAAGGCACAGTCTCTCCTTTGGGACACCTGTCCCCCCCATATTTTTTCACCCCCTGGGGCCGAGGGGCACCAACACTGAACCCTCTTGGTTCTGTGGCCATTGCCTCCCCCTAGAATGCAGTCTCTGTGTCACAAGGAACATGGTTCTGTTCATGGCTGTATAAAAAGAGTCCAGCAAAAGCTACTCCATCATCTCTTCCCACTAGGATTCTTCTCTATTCTTCCACTATTTCTCACTCGCCCAGACCTCTCTCACACTTGCACATTCCTTCCTCATCTTCCACTCTATCTTCTAGGAGAGGTCAATGATCTGTAAAGTTCTCATTCTCCGAAAAGGGGTTAAAAGCTCCTACAAGCGGCCGGTGCACCCCCCCTTCTTCTCCGTCCCAGCCGTGCTGCCGGCACAGGCCCATGTTTATCCAGTTTCAAGGTTACAGTCCCAGGCAGCGGCTCTCTCTCTCTCTCTCTCTCTCTGTGTCTCTCAGGGGGGGCTGCCCGATGGCTCCTGGTGTCTCCCTCTCTCTCTCTCTCTTCCACCCTTCCACCCCCGGGCTCAGGCCTACCTCTCCCGGCCACATGGCTTTTCCCTGCTCCCTGCCAAGCCAGCAGCTGGGCCGGGGCAGAGACCCGAACTCTTTCCCGCCGGAAACCCAAAAGGACCCTCCCAGGGGAGAGCTCTGCTTTTAACCCCGTGTTCTCAGAGGCGTGTCCAATGTCCCAATGGCCAGATTAAAATGCCAATATTAAAGTCTGAACATCCATTGGCCCAAAACACAGCATCCCAAAAAACACATTTCCTGTCAAACCACCACACAGAGAAAGGTCAGGGACCCAAGAAGGAGTGGCTGTGGAGACCAGCACCTGAGAGACAGCGTTTGTGTCAGCTGGAGCATCCGGCAGGAGCCGGCAACACTGTGCCTTCTGCTGTTGATTGTCCCTTCAGCAGGGACCCCTGCAGTACCCTTTCAAGCTCCAGTGAAGACCTCTATCTTACCTTTTAGTTACCTAAGTTAATTAGCTGTTTATTAGATTGATAAGTAATTGATAATTCTCAATTAATTGTTAATAAACAATTGTTAATAAATTGTTGATTGTCAGCTTGTCTTGGTTTGAAAGACAGATGTCTGCAGGACCTCTCTAGAATGGAGAATATGACCCCCTTCCCTCCAAATTATTATAAATTTTGAAATTGAGGGGCTTTCAGGCAAAGATATGGGAAGAGGAGTAACAGTTCTTTACCAATATGTACAGCAAGGCAAACAAACAACACCACCGGCAGCAACAAACAGAAACAGATACCCAAGGGCAGCTTTCCCTCGGCTGCAGGCACTTTCCTTTTGGTGTAGTTCTGGTCACAGCCAAGCAGGGAAGGGAGGCAAATAAATAATGAATAAAGCAATTGCTTGAGAAATTTTAATTATTATTGAAGGCCCCAGAAAGTGACACAGCACTCGAGATGTTCTTCATCAGTGCCCAGCACAGGACAGTCACTGCCCTGATCCTGATGGCTGCACTATTGCTGATACAGGCCAGGCTGCCGATTGGCCTTTTTCCCCACCTGGTCACGCCTGGCCTCAGGTTCAGGTGTTGTCAATCGGCTTCAGAGCCACTCTTTCCACAGCTGGGAGCTGCAGAGGGTTAGTGTGGCCAAAGTGTATAACCCAGCACTTGGTCCTGCTTAACCTCATGCCAGTGGTCTCAGCCCATGGATCCAGCCTGTCCAGGGCCCTGTGCAGCCTTCCTGTCCTCCAGCAGATCTGCCCTCTGACCCATCTTGGCATCATCCAAGGGAGGACATTGAGGATCTGGACCAAATCCAGAGAAGAGAAAGGAAGTTGATTAAGGGTCTGGAGAATAAGTCTGATGAGAAATGGCTGAGAGAACTGAGGGAGCTCAGGAGGGCTCAGTCTTGAGCAAAGGAGGCCCAGGAGGAACATTGTCACTGTCTACACCACCCTGACAGGAGGTTGTAGTAAGATGGGGATTGGGCTCTCCTCACAGACAAGCAGTGACAGGACACAGTCACAGTCTTAAGCTGCACCAGGGAGGTTAAGTTGGACATCAGAGGAATTTCTTCACAGAAAGGTTTCTTAAGCATTGGAAGGCACTGCCCAGGGTCTCTGATATGTTCAAAGACCAGCTGGATGTGGCACTCAGTGCTCTGGTCTGTTTGACAAGGTGGTGTTTGGTCCAAAGCTTGACACAATGATCTCAGTGATCTCTTACAACCTCATTGATTCTGGGATTCTTTGAAGTTAACACCTGGTAAAGACAGACAATCCTTTCAAGTTAAGTATGTGTGCTGGTTCAGGGTAAATTTGGGAGAGAATCCCCTAAGGGGTTCCTCTAGGAAGCAGATTCAATCAGCCTCTCCCCCAGCCAGTCGGGGAAAAATACCTCCTTGGAGAAAAGTGGAAAAACCTGTTTTTTGGAAAAACCTTGTTTAATAAACCTCAATTTATTAAACAAGAAAACCTAAACAAGATGAATCAATAAAACCTCTTGCTGCTGGAAAAGAGATGACAAACTCAGAAAGTCCCTCCCCAGGCTGCAGCTCAGCTCACTCAGGCTCTGATCAGTCCCTCTGGTGCTGGAAATGCCGCAGCCCAGGCCTGGCCTGGTGGGCCACAGGCGCAGCTGCCGGTGCTCTTCTGGTGTTCAGAGCAGGTCTAAACAGGTCCAAAGAAAAGTAAAAAAACTCACAGCCCAGGGAACTTTTTTGCCTCGGCTAGCCAAAACTAACTAAAACAAAGGAGAGCTCTGTCCCAGCGTCTGTCCATCTGCAGACAACACGGTCCATTAGCAGGAATGTGGAGGAGTGAGTGCAGTGTCTGAAAACAAAACTCTGTGCTTCTTCTCTCCCCACTTCGCACTTGGAACAAGTCTTAAAGGTGCAAAACTTATTATTCAGCAAAACAGAACAGATTACTGGGGATAAAAGCATCCTCCAAATATAGTCAGCCTAGGACAGTATGATAAACTATAATGTTTTGTAAAAGGATTTTACAGGAGCTCACATGTTACCCTGACCAATCAAGATGATAGACATAAATCCCTAGAATTGTTAACTGTTCCCTGGCCTATTTACCCATAAAGCACACAGTATTCTACAGTTTTAGAGCTATAATGAATCTTTAAAATCATATTAAGGTAGAATTAAATAATAATTTAATTGCCAATAGCAAGAATCCTGTTAAATTGTTTGAGCAGGAAGAGCAAATCCACCTGCCTTTGAAAATTTGTAATAAAGTTAATGGTATAAGTTCTTCAGCAGCAATTGTTTGAGTTGTCTCTAGATATAACATATGGGTAATTTAACCATGATTTTCTTGAATTGCACTGTGTTTTCTTTATCATTGTGCATGTTTTCCTTAATTTTCTAGCTTGTGTGGGCAGGGACAAAATACACAAGATACAAATTCATGAAGAATTCAGGAGGTTCTGGATTGTTCATGCATAATCTGTGACCAAAGCCTCATGTCAGCCATACAGTGCAATCTCAAGCACAGCACAAAGATTTTCAGCTTAGAAAAGCACAGTTTGTACAATAAAACATGTTACCTTTTTTTTATATAGTAGCTATTTCTATGATGCCTGCCTTTGACTTGCTCTTGCATGGTTTAAATGTAAGACACTCCAAACACATGCCAAAAGAACTCAGTCAGGGGGCTCCAGCCTGAAGCAGGTACACCAGTGCTCTGGCCAGAATCTGCTTATCAGCTTTCATGTGACATTCTCACGTGTTACGAGTTGAAAGTGAAGTCTTGTCTTGAATTAGTCTAATGAAACATTTTCCATTTGGAATAGAGAAGACCATAATTCTAATATTTTATGAAAGCCTTACAAATTAACTTGGGAAGAATAAATAGAAGATCTTTTCATGTATGTAATTGGAAGAGAATTTTGTGTTCTAGCAGCTTCTCATGATTTATCTTAATGGTGGGAAATTTACTGAGATGACAAAGAGAGGAGCAAGGAATCTGCCTGCCTATATGTTTCCTCTTGTTGTCTAACAGTAGCTGCATCACTGGAAAACGTGTTGTAATGAGAATATTTATTTTTTCAGTAGGAGAGTAAACTGTTTTCTGGATTGAGCTAAATAACTTTTAAAGCCCAGAAATTAAATTTTGAAATGTGTCAACTTAGATTCTAGCTTTGTTTTCAGCTGCTGCTGATGCAGGTTTTCTCTTTTGGTGTCCAACTGACGTACTGTATGAATACTTAATAAATAAGTTGCACATAGGGTGGTGGGAAAAGATGGTATATTGCCATACTTTCTTTGACTTAATCACAGCCTATGCAGTACTTCTAAGGATCTGTAGGGAATAAAGTTATCCCTACAGGTATGTCTTTAATAAGCTTTTACCCTAGAGAGTTGCCAGAATGTGATTTGTATCTGTTATTGATTGTGAAAAATGCGTATTATGTGATTGGCTCTTCCCAAGTATTAAAATGAATACTATATGTGTTATGTTGGAAAGTTTTGTTGTATCACTTTTTTTTTTGTAGTGCTGTATTAATCTTTTTAAGCAGTGTGGTAAATATAGTTTTAGGCTATAGCATAGTATTAAATTAAAAATTATGTGATGTAAGATACTTTTTGTAACTAGCACAAGGAATGGATAAGATAACCAAGAAATTCTTCACATAAAGGTAACAGCAACGAGACACCAAAAGAAGAATTATTGCCCCCTTATTGGGACAATCCAGACTTCTTCCAGACTTCTAGGAGCCAAGAAATTGATGTACAAGATGGGGGGGGGCAGCAGAAATTAAGCAGAAGACACCCTTTGTGTGAAAGGAATGTTTGAATCATGTATGAGATATATGAATATGCAACAGGCTATTTTTTTTAAGGGTTCCTTCCTTTGTTAGCAAAGTGTGCTTTTGTGGCAGAGCAAAGCACCTGGACGTCCCTAATTCTTTGCTTTTATTGTCTTTTATTGTCCTAACTTTGATTGTCCAAATTCTTATTGTTCTAATTTTTATTACTGTTTTATTACTATTAAACTTCTAAAATTTTAACACGTGATTGGCATTTTTCACACTCACCACTGGGTGAGTTCCCACCTCAGGGAGAGGGAGGAGGTGATGATCCCACCCATGGCTGCTGCTGGGTCTGAGATAAAGCTGAGCCAGAGCTCCAGCATCTCTCCCAAAATCACAGAATCACAGAATGGCTTGGTTTGAAAGAGACCTTCAAGTTCATTTCATTCCACCCTCTGCCCTGGGCAGGGACACCTTCCACTATCCCAGGCTGCTCCAAGCCCTGTCCAACCTGGCCTTGGACCCTGCCAGGGATCCAGGGGAAGCCACAGCTGCTCTGGGCAAGCTCTGATCTCTGCCCAGGTGAGCAGGGATAGGACCCAAGGGAACGGCTGGAGCTGGGCCAGGGCAGGGCTGGGCTGGGGATCAGCCAAAGCTTCTTCCCCCAGAGGGGGCTCGGGCACTGCCCAGGCTCCCCAGGGAATGGGCACAGCCCTGAGGCTGCCGGAGCTCCAGAGGCCTTTGGACACCACTCCCAGGGCTGCCCAGGCTGCAATTGTTGGGGGGACTGTGCAGGGCCGGGGGCTGGACTGGCTGATCCCAATGGGCCCTGCCAACTCAGCCCCTTCTGCAATTCTCACCCTTTGGCTCAGCCTTTGTGTCCCCTCGAGGCGCTGGCAGAGCTGTTGGGGACAGGGCAGGAGCGGGGCAGCCCCAGCGTTGCCCTGTGTGTGACACCCCAGTGGTGACAGCCCCAGCATTGCCCTGTGTGTGACACCCCAGCGGTGACAGCCCCAGGGTTCCCCTGTGTGTGACACCCCAGCGGTGACAGCCCCAGGGTTCCCCTGTATGTGACACCCCATTGGTGACAGCCCCAGCGTTCCCCTGTGTGTGACACCCCAGCAGTGACAGCCCCAGCGTTGCCCTGTGTGTGACACCCCAGCAGTGACAGCCCCAGCATTGCCCTGTGTGTGACACCCCATTGGTGACAGCCCCAGCGTTCCCCTGTGTGTGACACCCCAGCAGTGACAGCCCCAGCGTTGCCCTGTGTGAAAAATGCATATTTTATGATTGCCTTTTTGCAAATATTAAAATGAATATGTGTTGTATTAGAAAGGTGTGCTGTATTAATTCTCTTAAGTAGTGTGCTAAATATAGTTTTAGGTTATGACAAAATGTTAAAATTGAAATTATGCTTTGTAAGATACTTTTTTTCTAAAGAAAGGACTCGCACCAAGATAGCAGCCACAGGACACCTAAATCTTTCAGAGAAAAAGAATTTTTTGCTCTCTTATCAGAAGAAACGAACTTCTTCCCGCCTCGCTCAGCCAGGACAATGCCATTAGGATTAAGAGGAAAAAGTTGACGATCACCAGACAGAATCCTATATTTGAATGGAATTTATGCATCATGTATGAGATGTATGAATATGCAATAGGCTATTGTTTTTAAGGGTTAATCCTCTGTTAATGTGTGTCTTTTTTCAGGCTTCTGCTGCCCAGAAAAAGGTACCTGGATGTCCGTGACTCTTTGTTTCTATTGTCTCATATTGTCCTAATTCCAATTGTCCAAAATTTTTATTCTTGCAGTGTGATGCCATTTCCTGTTTCACCTATCCCAACCCCCCAAGTGTTCCAACCTCTCCTTTCCCCTTTGCCCTCCTGCTAAGAGCTCTCCATCAATCTTAACATTCCAGCAGGGTCGTGGTGTTGTTGGCAGAAGTTCAAAAGATGCCCCTCAGGTCCGAGCTCATTGGCCTGTCCAAGTGTCTCTATCCCTTGAGCCTTCCCCTCCTCCCACCTGGTTGGCCCTCACCTGTCCCTTCCCCTCCCCCTGTCCCCGGGGCTTAAAAGGACACGAGACCATGCGGTCGGGATTCTATTGGGAGCTGTTACAAGATTCAGAGGTCTGTCATCCTGGAATAAACTCTGGATTAAAACTCTACGATAGAATCCTCTCCTTTCTCTTCACCAACACCTGAACCTTTTCCACCAGAGGTAAACTGAGTTCCTACTTTGCCTGGATTTGTTCCGAGTGCCCAGCTGCAGCACCCAGCCAGCCAAAGGTATCTCTGAGGTGAAACACCGCAGCTGCCGCCTTTGGTCCAGCAGCAAGGGTCAGATGAGGCCAGGCACGTCCCACCCGGAAATATTGGGATTAATATTCCATACTATGGAACCTCATGGTATCACAGGTCCCTTGTTACACAGCAGCCACAGAAGGGCTGCAGAACCAAGGAGATCATTGTGACACTGCACAGTCTCATGGAATCAGGGCATCCATGTTATGCTACTGAACCTCATGGAACCAAGGGTCCATTGTATCACTGTGGAACCAAGGAGACTGTGGTTGGCATTACAAAAGCTCATGGAAGCAAAAGTCCATTGTGACATTGTGGGGCCTCATGGAACCTTGGAGACCATAATGACACTTCAGGACCCACTGGAACCAAGGGGCCATTGTGACACTGCAGGGCCTTATGGAATCGCGGGGATCACAGTGGCCCTGTGGGGCTCCATAAGGGGCCGTGGGGCTCCATAAGGGGCCATGGGGCTCTATAAGGGGCTGTGGGGCTCCATGAGACAATGGGGCCATCCTGACTGTGGAACCAAGGATACCATTGTTATACTACAGGGCATCATGGAACCAAGGAGGCCATTGTGAATAAGCGGGCGAACCTGCTGAGACCATTGTGACACTTCAAGGGTCATTGTGGAGCTGCAGGGCCTCGTGGAACCAATGAGACCATTGTGACATGGCACGGCCTCATGGGAGCAAGGGGCTGCTGTGAAACTGTGGGGCCTTGTAGAGCTGAGGGGCCCTTGTGACCCTGAGTGGCACCATGGAACCAAGGAGAGCACTGTGACACTGCAGGGCTCCGTGGAACTGAGAATTCCTGTGACAGTGAGGATCCCAATGGAACCAAGGGGCCATTCCATACTTCAGGGCTTCATGGAACCAATGAGACCATTCTGACACTCTGAGTCCCCATGGAACCAAGGGGCCATTGTGACACCACAGGGCCTAATATAACCCAAGGCAACCACTGTGACACTGCAAGGTCTCATGGAAGCAAGGGGCCATTGTGACACTGTGGGTCTCCATGGAAGCAAGGGACCATTGTGACACATCCAGGCCTGGTGGAACCAAGGGGCCATTGTGATCCTGGAGAACCCAATAGAACCCAGGGGCCATTTTGAGACTCTGAGACCTCATGGAACCAATGGGCCATTGTGGCATTTGGCAATCCCATGGAAACAAGGAAACCATTTTGACCCTGCAAGGCCTCATGGAAGCAAGGGGCCATTGTGCCACTGTGGAGCCAAGGAGACCATTGTTATATCACTGGGCCTCATGGAAACAAAGATCTGTTGTGATCCTACAGGGCCTTATGGAACCAAGGGGCCATTGTGATGCTGCAGGACCCCAAGGATCCAAGAACATGGAACAGGTCTGGCTGGCTGGGCCTCCTGGGGGCTGCCTGACTGGTCCAGCTGACCATGGCATGTTGAGGGTCACTTCTCATCTGCCCCTGAAGCCCTGGAGTTGTGTGCTTTCCTTCCTGTGGGAAAGAACTGTCCTTCTCCTCCAGGGGTTCATGGCTGAAATTGGGATTCCTCCTCCAAATTTGATTATATCCAAGGATTATTCCCATATGTCACCTGTCAGGACAGACAGCTCCGGCTGGTCTTGGTTTTTTGGGGGGCAACTCTCATCTGCCTTCAAAACAAGGGGGCCTGTCCTTTTCTTCCCATGCAAAAAAACATCTTTTATGTCCAGGCATCCATGGCCAAAACTGAGGATCTACCTCCAAAATTCCTTATATCCAAGGATGGCTCCCAGACAAAAGCTGCTAGGACTGTCCAGGTTCCCTTGGCTTCCTGAGGGCCAGCTCTCATCATCCTTTGAAACACTGGGACTCTGTACTTTCCTTCCTATGGAAAATAATTGTCTTTCTTGTCCAGATGCCCATAGACAAAAGTGGGGTTTGGCCTCCCAAACTCTGTCTATCCAAGGATTCTTCCCTGACAACAGGTCTGGCTTGCCTTGGCCTCCTTGGGGCTGCCTCTAATCAGCCTTTGAAACACTGGGATCCAACCTTCCTTCCAGGAACCCATGGCTGAAATGTAATTCCACCCCTAATACTCCCCAAATATCCAAGGGTTGCTTTCAGACTAAAGCTGCAAGGACAGGCAATTTGAGGTGTCATGGGACCAAGGGTCCATTGTGAAACTGCGAGACCCCATGGAGCCAAAGGTCCATTGTGACTTTGCAAGGCCTCATGGGATCATGGAGACACAATTAAGACACTTCACAGCCTCATGGAACCAAGGAGACCAATGTGACACTAAGGGGACTCATGGAATCACAGAGACCATTGTGACACTGTCAGGCCTCATGGAACCAGTGAGACCATGGTGACCCTGGGGGTCCCCACAGAACCAAGAGGACCATTGTGATACTGTGGGGCCTCCTGAAACCGAGGCCTTTGAGACACTGCAGGGCTGTGTGGAACCAAAGCTCCAGGGTGATACAGAGGGGCCTCCTGTCATCAGTGGTCCATTGTGACACTGTGGAGCCAAAGGAGACCATTGTGACACTGCAAACCCCCAGGGTCCAAAGGTCCATT
>NC_135272.1:2472500-2510000 GCF_051311805.1 Agelaius phoeniceus | reverse complement strand
TTGGTCTGATAAATGCACGCGTCCCAGGAGGCCAGCGCTCGTTGGCGTGTATTAGCTCTAGAATTACCACAGTTATCCAAGGTAGTGGGAGAGGAGCGACTAAAGGAACCATAACTGATTTAATGAGCCATTCTGAGTTTCACTGTACCTCCCGTGTGTACTTAGACATGCATGGCTTAAGCTTTGAGACAAGCATATGCTACTAGCAGGATCAACCAAGTAGCTGCCACCCACCGCGGCGCTGCGAAGCTTCGCGCGAGCGCCCGGACGGAGCGCCCGGACACACCCAGCCCACCAGCGAACCCTCCCTGCGCCAAACCCCGACCCCCTGGGCTTCTTTCGCTGCTCCGACTCGCGGGAGTGGCATCAAGGACGAAGACACGGCAGCGGGTGGTGGCATGGCGGCGATGGGTGCCAGTGGCTGGGGCGGCGGCTGGCCGCTTCAAGGCCCAGCAGCGCCTGTGGGGGGCGAACAGTGCCATGTGCGAGGGATGCCCCTCGTCGACGGCCGACCCCAGCGGCCGGCCCTTCCCGCGATGCCACGGGCAAGGAGCCGCGACCGCTGCACAGCTTTTCGCTACTTGGATGAAGCGCGAGGCTTCGTCTCTCTCTCTCTCTCTCTCTCGCTTTTTTTCCCAGGGCCCACGCCCCGGTTCGAGACTCAGCCTCATGCTCGAAATGATGCACGCGGCGAGCGGAACGGGGCTTGGCCGGGGCTGACCCGCCCCCCCCACCAAAGCCGAGAAAAACCCGCCCGCAACCAGCCGCGGGCAAGCGATTGGTCGCTGGCGAGGTTGGGCCCCGCTCACAGGGACCAAACCCCGTCCTGGCGCATCCCCCTACCGGGCCGCGCGGAAAGCACCGGATGTGCTAGAGGAGGCAGCGACCCGACGAGGCGGGCACGGCCTGGACACCGAGGCCCCTTTTCAGCTGGGGCGGCTCGCTCTGCAGCAGGCGGCAGAACGGCAAAGGAGCGCGCGGACCGGGCTCTGTTCCAAACCTATCCGTGCCCCATCAGGTTCGGGCACTACGGCGGGAAGCGAATTGGAAAGGAGACTGCCCTGCCCGAGGACCAGACCCCCCCCGCCGTTGCTTCCCTGTGACAGAGAAGCCTCGGAAGGAGAGCCGGCCTGCCGGGGGCCCTCTCCGATGCCACCCGAAAAGCCACATCAATCAGGCAAAGGCGCCACAGCCGCGGTCCTGGGACAACGGTGACGTCTGCCCAGCCCACCTGCGGATCGGATCGCTCGCGGCAGCAGAGGAGCGCGGGGGGTGCCGCCACCTGCCCGTGGCCAACAACGGCTCCCCTTTTGGCTAGGCAACGGTGGGACTGGACTGGCCCCCGCCTGGCCAGGGGGAAACTCAGCGGCCCCCCCCCCCCCTTCCGGCCCGGGGAATGCGTCCGAGTGTGCGAGAAAAAGTGCCACTGACCTGGCACCACGGGCCAATGGCTTTTGCCCGTCCTCGTGGCGGTCGGCTTTCCCTTCCGGAAAAAAAAGCCGGGGGACAGCACGACAAAAAAGGCACACAGAGGCGCCTTCGCAACGACCTGTGCTAGCCACGGGGGCTGTGGGGCCAGGGGCCCGGGGGGGGGGGCCGAGGTACGCGCCTCACTACCTCCCCACAACGGACCCACTGGCATCCCGCTCGCGCCTTCGTCGCAACGCTTCTCGGTGCCGCGGCTTAGGGCCGTGAGAGAAAAATAAAAAGGCCCGCGGAGGCCTGGCGGGCGCCCCCCCAACTCCGCCCGCCTCAACAAAAAGCAATGGACCCGGCGCGGCAAACCCGGCCCCACCCGGCATAAGCGGCTCAGTCAATCCAGCCACAACCGAGGTAGGCGAGGCGCCGCCGCCTCGCCCAGGACCAGTCCGGGGGGGCTCTCCGTTGGGTGCCGGGCCCGTAAAAAAAAAAAAAAACTAGAAAACTAGGCTAAAAAATTCTGCCCACCACAACGCGGGCCCCTGGCTTAAAGCTGAGGAAGGGCGATGGCTTCAACAACGCGGGCCGGGGACCACCGCCGCAGCTGAGGCGGACCCACGGGCCCAAAACAACAGCAAATGATTCTGGAGAAGAGGCATTGCTTGGAGAAAACTCCCCCCTGCTTTGTCTGGGCAATCCTTAACCAGTGTGGTACATGGCTCTTGCTGCCAATTTCTTGCTCAACAGTGGGATAGATGAATCTCATTCGTGCTAACAATTGTAACTATATTTTAAATATTTTAGAAAATATTTGTTAAAAAGTAAGAGAGGAAAAGGATATGGAATTAGTGTCACAAAACAGATATTTTCAGATGTTCATGAGAAAACAGGATGCAGGATGTAGTTTGAGATAAGTAACACCCCAAAAGGCAATAGGCCTCAGGATAATTAAAGAATCGGCCTTGAAATGGACAAAATTGGGATGATTCCAGGTATCTATGAAATCATAAGGCTTCTTTTTGGAATATAATGCTGGCTTCTATAACACAGGACTTGGGGTGCATTTGCAGCATGTGGGGTTGTTCAAAGGACAGTGATGATGAGGAGAAGCCTTTGTGGGAAGTGAACCACCAAAACCAAAAGACCCCTTAGAAGCAAGCAGAGCATGCACTGTGCAGTACAGTTACAGAGATTTCAAGAATCAAAAATAGGAGTAAGTTGACAGAAAATTACTGATGAATACATATTAGCATCCAGTCTATAAGTTGTGTTTGGATTCTTTATCTTTTGTATGGGAGGCAGGGTGAGAAAACCCCCCTGTATTCCTGACTGGTTTTGCTTATGCTTTATCCAAACCACTGCCAAATTATTTTGGATCTGCTTGATTATATTTGATTGCATTATTTCATATAAAATGGCTGCTCAATTAAAATTGCTGCTAAATTCTAATGTTGGTTTAATAAATTAGACATATAGGGACCTCATTCATAACATCAGCCCACCTCAGTCACCTCCCCGTTGGGACTGTGCTTTCTACTGAGCCAGTCCTGCCAGAAAAGCAGCTTCAAACACACCTCTAAGAAGGCACTGATCCAGATAAAACACATCCATTCCCCTCTGCCCAGGGCCAGTTCCCTGTACATCTTGCAGCCTGCAAAATCTAACACCCCCTCAGGGCCCAACACATTGTTCCAGCCCAAAGCATAAAGGCAATTTGTTTTGTTAAAGCTGAAGTCATTCCTGCAGGTCCTCGGCCTTCCAAGGCCAACGCTGCCACTCCAGAGGGAATCCTGTGACCCCAAGCATTTGATGGTGACCACACCAAAGCAAGAGGTGGCTCCTTCAGCAGGAGAATGGCACATGGCAATGCTGTGCCTTTGTGTCCCCAGCCTTCCCCCCATTGTTTCAGCAATGGCAGCTACACTTAGGCAGCTTCAGCAGAGCTTATTTGTGTTGGCTGAGTGCAGATCAGGACTCCCAGCCCACCTCTAACAGCAGCTTGCAATGACAACAGGACCTGCACACTGAGGTCTTTTGCTGGAGGCAAGCCTGTCACAAGCACACACCCTCTTCAAACTTCCCATCAAACAGAAAGGAGAAGAGCAGGAAAAGGCTACCTTTGGACCAGTCTTCCCCAGCTCTACACATGGGCCAATTCTGGGTAGAAAACTCCCACCAGTGCTGGCCTTCTTCTTCATGTTGAGAAACTTCTCCCACAGGAACTTAGAGGGAAGCAGCTGAAAGGCAAAAATAAACCAGCTAGAGCCTCAGAGTTGGGCTTGTTCAGAAAGGCTTTTCTTGAACAAGTGCCACTGGTGAACAATTTGTGATCGCATTGTCCAGGACAGTCCTGGGAGCACTGGAAGTTGCTTGCTGAAATACTCAGCACCAATAAATTAACAATACAGAGTGCAATACACATACTCCAACCACATGGCTCTGTCCCATCAGCTTCTCCGTGATTGCATGTGACATGGTTGGGGATTGCTGCTCTTTGGGCATTTCTTTCCTCTTTAGGTTCATTGCATTGAGGCAGTGACCTTTTCAAAGAAGGGGGACGAGTTCTCAGAACTGCCCTGACTCCATCCCTGTACAGCACTGAGAACTCACAGCAAGGAGATAGCACTGCTGGCTGAGTCCAAGAGAGGCAAGAAAGGAACGTTGCACCAAGAGTGAGGAGCACAGGAATGTGTCCAAGTTTTAGTTCTCTCTGTTAATTAGCATTTGTTTTCTCTCTCTGGGCTCACAGACCCCTGCAGAGAAGAAAACAGAGGGATCTCCTGGACAGAGCCTCAGCAGTGGGGCATCTTCAGTCAAGTGAGCTCCAGACACCAAGGGACCTTTGTGGCCCTGGCTCCAGGGAGCAGGTAAGAACTGTACAGCCCTCAAGATTCCTACCAATCCAGAGCTTTCAAGAGAAGCCAACTCCTTTGGGAGAGATACCATCAACGCATGGTAAACCAAAATCAGGGGACAATTCCCAGCACAGGAAGATTTCCACCATCCTGCAGAACAAAGGTGTGATGGTGTTCACAGGGGGCTTACGATGAGGGAAGAGACGAGGATCTCACTCCATGGTTCAGCAGGCTTGATTTATTATTTTGTGATATATAATTTATTAAAACTACACTAAAAGAATAGAAGAAAGGATTTCATCAGAAGGCTAGCTAAGAATAGAGGAGGAAGGAATGATAACAAAGGCTTCTGGCCTGGACTCTCTGTCTGAGCCAGCTGGGCGGTAATTGGCCATTAATTACAAACATCCAAAATGGGCCAATCAAAGATCCACCTGTTGCATTCCACGGCAGCAGATAATCATTGTTTACATTTTGTTCCTGAGGCTTCTCAGCTTCTCAGGAGGAAAAATCCTAAGGAAAGGATTTTTCATAAAAGATATCTGGGACACAAAGGTGCTGAGACATGTTCTTCTGGACGTGCTGCAGCAGATAACTTGCTTTGCTGTACACTGTGTCTGCAGGGCTGGATCTGTGCCAACACAGGAGCTGAGAGAGAACAGCTGCTTTGGAAGCTCTTCCAGCTGGGACCAGCCCTGTCTCACGGGGCTTTGGGCAGAGTTTGAGCTTCCCCCCCAACATGCTCAGGTGCCCAAGGGCAGCTTGGTCTTGACACCAGCAGGGGGCTATTTACAAATCACAAACGGGACAGGGCTGCTGTGGAACTGCCTTGAGCTGTTTTATTTTCCAGCATCACTCTCATTACATGGTTATGACAATGGGAAGATGCCAGCAGCTCACATCCCAGGCAGCAGCCCAAGAACTTAATGTTACAACTTCCTTTATAAGTTTCTTGACCAATCACACAAAGCAAAAGCACATTGACAGTAGTTCTATCCAACCACTATAAGCACTCATACCTTTGGTTAAAACAATGCTTGCTTATTTTGAATACAATACCTGCTTGTAAGCCTTAAAGCACAATGCACAGAGCTCCCTTATTAAGCCTTAACCCTCCTAATATCTTGCTAGATAAACTTTTCTGTAGCTTAGGCAGTTATTCTAGACAAGCGTTAATACACAGACCACTGTTCTATTTGTCCTTGCTTTTCTACTTTTTAAATAATTTTTCTGCTGGCCTATCTCATGGCAGCTGCTTAGCTCTAATCACAGTTCTACTGTATCTGAGGCTGCCTTTTGCAGCTTTCCCAAAACCCACTGCTTTTGTAGATTCCCACAGTTCCCCCTCTCCGTTCACCTCAAAAGAAACCTTCATAATTGTGTCATTTATTACTTGCGTTTCGTAGCCTTACTAGAATATTTCTGCTTATTACCTACTTAAAGCATTTTCTTGCTTGCACTAAAGCAGGGGCAGGGAGAGCAGGGACACCAGGGCAGTTTGCAGCCTTAACACAGCCCACTGGGTACTTACAGTGAAAGATGTCAGTCTTTCTCTGGACAAAAGACGAGGTGTCGAGGTCTTCTTTGGGAATCCAGAAGCCATTTTGAAGTCAGGATCCCCAGATGAGTGACAATGCCTCAACAAAACTGGAAGAAGCAACAATGGAACTCTGAAAATCCAGAACCCAATTCATGGCAGATTCAAGGCATATACTGGTGCTAAACATTTTCTATGATTTGAAAGCAGCTAAGTGCTTGTTTGGTGTAAGTAGCTAGTATGTTAGGCCTCTAGTTGGACTTTATTTGAACTATAGGGCTGCCTTGTGCAATTCAAAGATGGATCATACTGAAACCTGGAGCTAAAAATCTGAACATTAAGAATAGTTAGAACAGACAAAGCTGCAGCCTAAATATTACTTTAAAATAGCTAGAGTGGATATCCTCTTCTTTTGGCTAAAGCACCCCTGCTCTCTCAGCTGCTCCTCACAGGACTTGGGAGAGACTGGAATGTTATGGCTAATGGCTTAAAAATTGTTAGAAAGGACTTTCTGCCCATTGGGACAAAACTGTATAAAGAAGCTGTGACCACCCAAGCCCACCCTTCCCTGAAAATGCCTCTGGACTGGAACTTGGCACTGGGAGTTAAGCTGCTGAAGGGAACTTGAGACAAGACAAAGGTGACACTATTGTCCCATTAGCTCAGGGCTGGGGAGAAGTGAACAAGGCTGCAGAGAAAAACCTATCCACAACAAAGCCAAACCCAGCAGCTGTCCTGAAAATCAGCTCTGTCTGCCTTCAAGGTGGGCAAGTCATAGCCACAGACTCGTCTGCTGAGGCCAGGTTTGCACACAAACCTCCCTTCAAAGACCTCCACAGTGCCCCCAGACCCATTCCTGAGGCCTTGCACCAGACGACTGCAGGGCACGCAAAGTAACACAACAGATCTGAAAATCCAGAAGCCAATTGATGGCAGACTCAAAGGACAGACAGATGCTAAAGATTTTCTGGTATTTGAAAGTAGCAATAGACAGAGTCCAACTTGCCCCACCCCAGGGAGGCACCTGGGAGGTCCCACCTTGCCCAAATCTGCAGGAATCCATTGGAGTCTTACGTTTTGCGAGACCTCACCACAGAGAAGACCAGAAGAGGATTTGATGGTATGCCAATGGAATCCATGGAATGGTGATGTTTTTCACTTAGCATCTGTCTCTGTCACTCTCCTTCTTCCCCTTCTTCCCAACCCCCCATCCCCCCCCCGCCACCCCCTCGCTTCTTTTTCTTTTCCTTTCTCTCTCTCTTCCTCACATTTACTGTTACATAAAATCCAGACTATTGATTTTGGCATATGGTCTCATTTGCCCCTCAATTCACAGGCCTCTCTCTAATAATTTTAATAACCAGATGATAACAACCCACTGAAACTTGATGAAACTTGAACAGACCTCATTCACCTTTCAGCACTTTAAGCAACCACTAGACGGGAAAAAAAAGTATAGAGCAGTACATTTAGAAAATGTTGCATTCCTTCAGTGCAAAAAAAAAGCACAATCAGTAGAGCATATATTGTTCATCCACTTAGCTGTGCCTTGTGGTGGTGTTCACAGGGGTCTTAGGATGAGGGAAGAGATGAGGATCTGACTCTTGATTTATTATTTTATGATATATATTCTATTAAAAGTATACTAAAAGAATAGAAGAAAGGATTTCATCAGAAGGCTAGCTAAGAATAGAAAAAGAAAGAATGAATAACAAAAGCTTGTGTCTCAGACAGAGAGTCCAAGCCAGCTGGGCAGCCGGGAGTCTCCGCTCCTCTAGGCTCGCACCGTTCCTATCCCCAAAGTCCACCTTTTATTGCCTTTTTCTCCCGGGTCCAGGGATGACGTGGTCTGTCTTTTGCGCTTGCTCGTTCAGTTGCTAGGGGGTCTTTTTCTGCCTTCTGGTGGTCGTGGGATGAAGGCTCCAAGTCTTCCTCTTTTAACCGCTGAGTGAACTTTTCCTTCTAAGGCATACCTATACAGTGGAATTTTCAGAACCCTATACGATTCCTGCAAGCCTAAGCAATTCTTGTGAGTTTAGGGATTGTTATTACAGCTCTCCTCTGTGACCTCTTAGGTGAACTTTTCTTTACCATGGAATTCCCAAAGCACTATCCGATTCCTGCAAGCCAAGCAACCATATGTGGCTATACATTTAAGATTCAAGCGGTTTTAGCTATATAGTTATTGCTTTGATATTGTATAAATGTTTAGCTATTGATTTAATTAATGAACAAACATATTGCTACTTATTACACTCATCACCACCTTTACCGCGCATGCTCCACCACTCGTTTTGGTTGTCGCACAAGTCCTTGGGGGTCGTTGTTTGATGAAGGCCTCTCTTCTTCCTCGATGTCTTTAATTCACCTTTGGGTTACACATGCGCACCCAGCCAGTACAATGTAATCCAAAACTAACATATTAACTACATTTAAGCATCAAAGCAATAAATCTCTTATAGCTGGCATTTTTCTGGGACCCAACCAGATTTTCCCTTCTTTCTGTTAATTTTTAGTAACTGTTATCTCTTGCTTTTTCCTCCTGTCATGGAACATCTGCAGGGAGGGGGGTGGAACCCCTCCTCTCCCTTTTTTCTTGGCATTACAACTTTTACCTGTTTTATTATTACTTCCAAATATTAAATACTGCATCCATATTGATTACTGTTTCAATTTTGTCAGCACAAATCATACCTATTTACCAGAGCTCTGTTCCTCTCTCTTGCAGCCCTTGAAAGCCTGACAGAGGACATGAGCACTGCTGTGTCAGAGCTGGCATTTCAAACACAGAGCTGGCATGTCCTCCGAGCAACAGCCAGTGGGCGATATTCCATCTTCCAGAGGCTGCACGATCAGCTGCGCAGGGCATGGATCACTCGGCCTCGTCTGTCACGGCTCGGCTGGCTGCACTGCTGGAGCTCTGAGGAGAGCTGATCTGGGAGGCTCTCTTTGCTGGGGCAACCTGAGCCAGCGGGGATTTTTAGTTTTCTTTAAGATTTTTCTGTTGTTCCATTCCATTTTTTACCCTATGTAAATATAGACTGTGTTATAATACAAAGAATCTCAGGAGACTTTTTTTGCTGCCCAGGGTCTGTAGGGCAGAGGGGAAGAGGGGGAAAAGGGTGCTTGTGCTCAGCCAGCTGCCCAGGCATGCGGTGGGCAAGGGGAAATGGCCAGAAGCCCCTTGGCCTTTGGTGGTTCTGCTGAAGCCTTTGTGCTGCCCACAGAGCAGCTGGGCAGGGCCCGGAGCTGCGGGGATCCCTGCCAGAGCGGTGCCTGGAGATGGCCACAAGGCCTGTGCCAGGCAGGAAGCGCCATCCGTGTCCTCCTGCCCGTGTGCTGCTGCCTGCCTTGCCGAGGGCTCCCAGGTGCCTCTGGCTGGGGCTGCTCTGGAGCTGCTGTGGGGCTGTGGCGCTGCTGCCGGGCAGCTTGGCCGGGCTGGGGCAGGGCCTGAGGGGCTGGGGCACTGGCAAGCCCTGAGCAATGGGCTGTCAGAGGCCACAAGCAGCCCCCTGGCAGCCGCCTTCTTCCTGACAGCCAGCTGCTCTGGCGCTTCCTCAGTGGGCAGTGTGAGGGACCCCCTGGAATCAGGCGTGGAACCCTGGCCCTGGCCTTTCAGGGCTGTGAGGGCAGGAGTTGTGGGGCTGGGCGTGTGCCCTCCCTATGCTCCAGACTGGAGCCCCCGGCCCCTCAGCCTTAGGCATTGAGCTCCACTGTCTGCTCTCTGAGTCTTGCTCCTCTTGCTGTGGTGGAGGCCGAGTTCTGTGGCTTTAGGCCCCATTGAGCCAGAAGAGCAGCAGCTTTGAGCCCAGAGGGGCCACAGAAAGGCCCTCTGGACAAAGGGCATTGCTGGCATTCCCAGGGCAGGGACACATGAGAGCGGCAGGCACCTTCGGGTGCCACGCTGGCTTTGCACTGGGTCACCTCCCTGTGCGCAGGGCTGGCTCTTTGCTTTGCTGTCCTTGGCCTTTTGCCGTCGTGCTCCTTTGGCTGCCTGCAGCGAGGGGCAGCCCTGTAAGGAGGGTGAAAGGCCCTGTCTCCAACATCTCAAGGGGGAAATGGAGCTCTCCCGGCCCTCAGCCCATGCTGTAAGCAGAGCAGAGCCTTTTCCCCAGCCCT
Organism: Agelaius phoeniceus; assembly: GCF_051311805.1. Taxonomy (NCBI): domain Eukaryota; kingdom Metazoa; phylum Chordata; class Aves; order Passeriformes; family Icteridae; genus Agelaius; species Agelaius phoeniceus. The sequence goes on along the minus strand of NC_135272.1, from coordinate 2,500,070 downwards.
GGCTTTCTGCTTGCTGCTTGCCCCTGGGCACCATGACCCACTGCACTCGCTCTGAGTCACCCACAGGATGGCTGGTGCCTCTTGATTTGCTGACGGGACGTGAGGGTCACTGAAAGAAAAGTGGGTGTCCCAATGCTGAGGGCACATGGGGTCACTGAGCAGACTTGAGGCTTCCCCAGCAGGTTGCAGGTGCCTTTCTGTCACTGAAGGGAAGGCAGATGCCCCGTGGGTCGCTGAGGTGTCATGACAGTCTCTGAATGGGATGCAAATGCCCTGCATGCCACTGAGGCCAGCGAGAGTCCCTGAAGGGAGGCGGGTGTCTGTCTTGTCCCTCAGGGTGAGGCGGTGTCACTGAGGGAAAGGGAGGGGGACACGGGCACGCCGCGTGTGGCTGAGCGCACATGCCGCTGGCTGAAGGGACGCCAGGGCCGCTGAGGGGCCGTGGGCTCGCCCTGAGGGACACGGCAGGGCCGGGCCGGTCCCCGCTGCGCCGCCGCCGCCCGCTCCCCGCCGCAGGGAGCGTTTCCCCCCCAGGCGCGGGCGGCCCCGCCCCGCCGCTCCCCTCAGCCGCGGGCGGCAACTCGAACCCGCTGGGGCCGCCCCGCGGGGCCGGGCGCCGGGCGGCCTTGCAGAAGCCCTGGGGGAGCTGCCCTGGGGCCGCCCTGCGCTCATACACACCGAGGAGCATGGGCCAGGCTTGCCTCAGCACCAGGGAGTGTTTCACTTGGCCAGGGGTAAAGCTGCAGTAGCTTCCAGGGAGAGAACTTCATAGCACAGGAATGCTGGAATTACCTGGTGCCTCCTGTACGGCATGAAATGAACATTTGGGCTTTCCAGTTGAGGTAATCACTGGACTGTGAGAATAATGAAATCAGAGGTGAACTGTCGAGTACATGTAGTAAATATTTGAGCAGGAAAATTTGAGGTGATCTCTAGGAAAAAATTACTTTTGAGGAAAAGTCTGAGTAATTTCTAGAGGGCACATGGAGATCATTTTGTGACAAAACCTGAGGTAAATGTTAGGGCAAAGACAGAACATTTGGGGGTAAAATCTCAAGTTCTCTGGCTTCCCACTGCCTCATCCCATGCCCCAGCAGGGGAGCTTTGCCCTCCCTGTGCCCAGCCAGCCCAGCCTGGGCACCTCAGGGGTGCCCCCACCCTCCTGCTGAGGCCCGGCCTGGAGGGCTCTGCCGCAGGCCTGGGAGACGCTCTGGGGAAGCGCCAGAGCAGCCGGGTGCCAGGGACAAGGCGGCTGCCTGGGGGCTGCTTGTGCCCTCTGACACCCAATTCCTCAGGGCTTCCCAGTGCCCCGGCTCCTCAGGGGCCTCCTGGTGTTCTGCCAATTGACTGAGGTGATTTAAAGGACACATCACTGGAAATAATGGTCTTCTTTTACTGGGAATATGAAGGAACCACAATGTAAGATGATAATAAAAATAAAAAATGTGCGCTTGATTTTAGTAACAAGCAAAAACAAGCAAGGTAGTGCATCTAAATCAGTACGGTAAGAGAGAAAGGAGAGCGATTTAGAAAGATGCATCACCAATTGCCTAAATTGTTTCTTGTCTTGCAGATCTGCACTTGCTGGGGAGCCACATTTTACACCAAGGACCTGGGGAACCATTCCTAGCAATTGGGAAAATCCTAGGTGCTCCATCCACCCATAGATGAGGTCTCCAAATTTGCCCCAAAAGCTCTGTCTTCCTCCCCTCTGCTGCTTTAATTGTTTGTAATGATTTAATAAGGAGCACTATTCTTCCCTGCAGCAAACACAGGCACGTGGCATTTTATTACCTTGATTAGGGCCCCTGTTTGGAATTTCTTTGCTGTGTTTCCTTCTTTGCAGGCTTGGTCCAAAACTTGGAGAAGTCAGTGTGAGAACTGGACTTTGTGCTGTCAACATTCTGAGTGTTGAGCCAGCACCAAATCCATGCAATTATAATGGATGTTTGGGTCTTTAGAAGCAGGTCTTGTGAGTGCCATGGGCAATGCAGGTGGCTTCCCAGGGGAGCATCCCTGTCCAGTGCCAGGGATCTGCTGCCCTGGTCCCACAGAGGGATTTGGGTTGTACCTGATGGCCCAGCAGAGCTTGGGGAAATGCCTCAATGTTTTTTGGATTTGAATGGCATTTGGGTCAAATCCAGTTTCTCCTCTGAGGGATGGAGTCTTGAGCTCCCACAGGTTTTGCTTGAACATTTCTTTCATCTGCCCCCCACCCCAAACCCCCCAGCAGATCCCCTGCTCCTGCCACTCTGTGTCTCCCACAGCTGGGATCCTCAGAACTTTTCTCTTGCACTGAAAGAACTGGAAATTGGCTGGGTTTTGTTGCCTCTTGGCAACAAAATTGTCTCCTATTGTGTAGCTCAGGGGGAAAGAAACCTCTTCCTGCCTTCAGTCTGCTGCAACCAAGTGTTTTGTTCCTCTTTGTGAAGAGCTAGGAAGAAACACTTCTTTTTAAGATGAGGGAGCCCAATTCAATTCCCTTAGCATTTTGAGCAAAATAACCAAGTGATTTATGTTGAAAGTCACTCCAAAATTTGGAAGAGATCTTTTTAGAAAATATTTCTCTTGGTGACTGATTAGGAGTGGGTATGGGAAGAAACTCTTTGCATTGAAGCACTGAAAGCAGTAATTTCTTCCCAAAAAGTAGATGTAATTACATTTTTGGGTGAAAAAAAGTAAGTACTAGTGGACCAAAGGAGCTTCAAGCTGATTTCTATTTGCTGCCAATGACTGAATAAAATGCACAGGGTTCCTGTCAGCTCTGCCTGACAAAATGTTGCATTTGGGCTCTTGGGGGTTTTGTCAGAAATCTTTGTAGCATGAATAGTTAATGGACTTCTCTCTGCTGGCTTCAGCCATTGCTGCTGTCCATCATACCTTGCTATTATAAGGCAGCTCTTTTCATTATGTTGTCTTTGAATCCAGATATCTGAGCCTTTTTCTGCTTCTAGTGCCAGTTTTCAGTAGGACAAACATTTTCTTATCTGCGAGTGTATTCAGTGGTGGCCACACAAGTGAAGGCAAGGAGCTGGCAGGTGATAATTGATGAAACTTTCTATAATGGGAAAAACCTCAGCATTCAATTTCCATCTCCTTAGAAATCTCTATTTCTTTTCTTGTCTCTTGTGCTCTTTGTGGCTGGTCTGAGGTTAGTGCTTGGAAATGCAATGATACGGATTCCAATTCTTTTGAGAGAGAATAATCTTGTAGACAAAGCCAAATAAATTTAACTTTTCAATATTAGAGCAGTGTGACATCCAGGTTGGGGACCTGGCAGTGGTTGGTGCCTGGCCAGCCTCAGAACACAGAGTTTGTCCGATTTAGGTGAAATTTCATTCCTTGGAGACAAAGTAAAATTGCCTCTTATTTGCTCAGCACTAAAAATCCATCTGAAGCTCATTGCCAAGACTTGCTGCTGAATGATGGGATTAAGCCCTGCAATGGCACCATGAAATGAGAGACTGGGAGAGGAATAATAAAAAATGCCCTTTCCAACCATGTGCAGGCCCTGATGTCCTGCTGTTGGCTTGGTGCTCTCAAAGGGGCTGATTTTGATGGTTTTAGAGGCACTAAGCTGGGCAGTGAAATGCACCTCAGGCAGCAATTGCATCTCTGGTGTCTGCAAGTGCCTTCATCTCCCTTGCTGCTCCTCAGAACTGAAATTCTGCAAGGACTGAGTGAATCTGGGGCTTTGGGAAGGCCCAGTAGTGACAGATTTTGGTGAGATTTGAGTCGGGAGATGGAAGCAGCAGCAGAAGGTGCTGTAATCTTCATTCTTGTGCTCCTCTGCATGCTGATGCAGTGTGAAGGAGGCAGGGATTCCATCAAGCACCTTCTGTAGCTCCTGAGGGAAAAAAACAAGTGGCAAGTTCTTTATTTGGTTAGAGTTTCAGGCTGTGCTGCACCTCAGGGCCGGGCTCTGCCTCTCTCTGCTCCAGCTGGTGCTTCCAAGCTGTCCTCTGTGGTTTTGATTTGCAAACCACCTCTCTGACCAGCTTCCACTTTGCTTTAAAAAATTCAGCACCACGTTTGTGGCTGAACGGGTCCCGGAGCTGGGGAGAAGGATTTGAGATGCAATTTGCATCACAGAGTTGTTACAGCGGGGAAAATGTCACATCCCTCCTGTGCCTGGAGCTGCTAATCTTGTTCTGAACATTGAAAACCTCTTCAGCTTCTCTCATTATACCTAAATTTGATTACTGCTTTGATTTCACACCTCTTCCATGCAGGCTTTTCCTCTCTCCTTGGCTGGAATTGTCAGGCCTGAAAAGAGAAATTTTGTCAAGCCTTGGGACAGTTCCCATTACCTATCCCTGCTCCTAATGCTGCTTTTAATTATCTTGGGAAGCTGAGCAAGAGGGGAAAATGGGAGAAGTTTAGTGAGAGGAAAAGTAAGGCCCAGAGACCAAAGTGTAAATGCAGATTCTGGGTTACCAGAGTCTGCAGTGTTGTGGGGATCTGGGCCGTGCAAACTGATGTTTTTCTCTGTGAATGGCTGATTCCGTCTGTATCTTCTGAAATTCCTGTGCACCAGAGCTGGTGCTGGAACTGCAGCCACACAAACTCCCCATGGAGCTGTGTGGGACACAGTGGGAATCATTGATTTGCTGCTTTGGATGAAAAGTTGTGACATGAACCTCAGTGTCAGGGAGGTGGCACGTTAATGCTGCTGCTGTCAGACAGTGCCCACACACCGTGTCTGGAGACAGCTCAGGAGAAGATGAAGAAAAGCCAGGATTAAATCCCATGTGCCACTGAACTCTCTCAGAGATAAACTGCTTGGAGTGAAGTCTGTGAAGTGACTGGGGAGAGCTGGATGAAAGGGACAGCTCTGAGAAGTGTGTGGTACGTCAGTGATGTCCTAATGCTGATCTTTGCACAGAGATGAAAAAGTATCAGTTTGCATGGCCTGAATGCCTGGGTCTGGAAATTGTGTGTTGCAGAAGCTGTGCTGAGCTCATCTGGCTCTGAAATATCATCTCTACACCTTAGCCAGGAACAGCATCAGAGTTCTGAGCAGATTAATAAAAATCAATCATAACCCAGAAGCAAACCTTGGCAATACACATTTGTGGCTGGTGAGGACACCAAAAGCTTTCATACCTGTTCTTGGAGAATGAATTCATCAATAAAAATCCTCTCTCTTGGCATTAGAATGCTTTAGTTTCAGCTCTTGCCCCAGACTATCAATGTCAAGTGTTTCTCTGGGTGCTTGGGGGTAGGTTGTCCCCCACAGCTCTCTGCAGATTGGTGCTAATTCAAGATGTTCTGTCAGGTTCAGATGTTTTGGTGCCTGACCAGGGAGTGCAGAACAGGGATTCCAAGTGCTGACATTTGCTGTACTAGAAAGTCCCCGGGACAAATTTTTGCCAATTAACACCTTTACCTGGGAGGATCAATTCCTGTTGTGCTTGCACCAGAGTCTGGGCACAGAGGGGGTTTCCAAGGGCAATCTTGGTCCATGTAGGGCTGAGGCTCTGCAGGCTGCTCCAGCCCCTCTGGGTGCTCAGGAGCAGGGGTTGCAGTGCACCCTCATTAGCCCTGGGGCTGCCCAGGGAAGAGCCATGGCTGAGGCTCTGCAGGAGCAGGCAGGCTCAGCCCTGCTCCAACATGGGATCCCATGGCACGGGACACGCTGGGATTTGCCCCTGCAGCTACCAAGTGTGTCCAGAGAAACTGCAGGCACAGGGTGACCTCAGTCAGTGGGACCCCTCTGTGCACAGGGACCCTCACTCCTGGGGTGGCTGTGCCAGCTCCTCCAGGGACCTCCAGCCCTGGAAACCTGGAGCAAGTGGAAACCACAACTTTGCAAATGCTGCCTGTGCCCAAAGTAAATGCAAAGAGAACTGGGATGTGAAAAAGAAAATTTGTTTATTTCTGGAAGAACAGCAACAATACCGAACACTTTTACAATGTAAGAATATTTCTAACAACAGCTGTCCATGGAACGTATATACATAAGAACCTATCTAGTAAAAATATATGAAACGTATTTACAGAAGACAAAAAAAAGTCCTAAATCCTATTCCTGAAGAGAACTAACTGTAAAACATATGTACAAAAGGGTGGAATTCCTGTCGGGAATGTCCATCAGTCCTGGACGAAAAGCAAGTGTGCCGTGGTCACTCCAGTCAGGCACAGAGGGCTCTTCCATGTGCCCCCAGGCTGGCACATGCTGGCACAGCAGGACTTTGCTGCCAGAGCTGAGCCTGGCTGGGTCTGGGATGGAGCTCGTGTGGCCCAGAGCGAGCGCAGGACCGGCTGCGGATGGCACCAGACTCCAGCGCACGGGGTGCCACGTCCCTGAGCAGGGACCAGCCCAGCTCCAGCCTGGCAGCAGGGGACCCACTCTGCCTGTGGGGACCACATGCCTGTCCTGCTGCTGGCATTGGTCTTCATCCCAAGATCATAGGCTCTTCCTCATCTTTCTCATCAATGTCCATGTCTTCAATGTACTCTTCCATTTCCACTTCCATCTCCTCTTCCACATCCACATCCACGTCCATTTCTTCTTTCACATCCATATCCACCTCCATCTCTTCCTCTCCAGTCTCATCCTCCATTTCCACGTCCTCCTTTGGATGAGTCTGGATATCCACATCCATCTCTTCCTCTCTGTCTGTGACAGCCTGCAGAGGTGGCAAAACCTCAGAGTGGGGTCCCTGTCCCACACCATCCCACAGAGCTGCACCCCACCTGGGCAGCTGGCGGTGTCCCCCTCCATGGAATGGTACCATACCTTCCTCAGGACAAACATAAGCATCCTGCAGTGGTGGATGACAAAATCCAGGCACTGGGGAGCTCTCAGGACTGATGGAGGGAGCAGGTGACAAGAAGGGTGGCAGGGGTGGACAGGAGCAGAGTGCAGCGTAGGCTGACACAAGGGCCAGTGGTTGAGTTGTGCTCTTTGCTGGGTGCTGGCAGTTCCACCTGGAACGGGGGATGTGACATCACAGTTCCCAGGAGTCCAGGGCCAACTGAAGTGGGCAGTGGGGATCCCTGGATGGTTGGGCTTGGAAGGGACCCTGAAGATCATCTTGTTCCAAGCTGAGCAATCTTCCCCCAGGCCTTGGGGGAGCCCTGTTGCCAAGGATGGGGCACCCACAGCCTCTGTGCCCAGCCTGGGCTGGTGCCTCACCACCCTCAGTGTAAAACAGCAGCTCCCTTAGATCCAGCTTCAATCAGCCTCCTGCACTTGAAAGCCATCCCCCTTGTCCTGTCACCAGAGGCCCTGTTGAACACTCTGTCCCCTTCTTCCTGTGGGACCCTTCTAGTCCTGCACAGCCACAGTGAGGCCTCCCAGCATCTCCTCTTTCCAGGCTGAGCATCCCCAGCCCCAGCTGGACAGCAGTCAGTCAGATCAGGGGATGTCAAGGCTGAAGGGTAGCAAATAGTATCAGGAACTATGGAGAGATGGAAGCTTTAGACCCAGGTTTGCCTCTAAATTGTACAAAATTAATAACAGTGGAGGGGGAAATGGTGGGACACTTGTTCTGTTCTAAATGGTGAATTTCATTTTTTTTTTCTTTTCTGTCATGCTGACCCAGGTTTTTCTGTTGGAAAGGAAGCTTGGCACAATGTCCACTGTCTTCTCCATTTCTGAAACACCAAGCAGAGTCTAGACAGGCTGATGATGCAGAGCAAAACCTGCAAATATACTGGTGATCCCAAGCCTGGGGGTGCAGCTAAACCCAGGCAAAAGGAATTTCTGGAAAGTTGAGCCTGGTTTACATTTTCTTGAGTTTGGCTATGCCAACTTAACCAGTCATTTATAGAAAAGCAAATAAAAAGCTCAAACCAAAACAGACAAAAACCCAAATAAACAAACCCACGCAAACCAATCAAACAGATAAAAAACCCCAAATAAAACCAAAGGGAATGAGGAGTTAGTATTAGTTGTGAGGATATCCCAGCAGGCAAATGGCTGCTTCCCACAGGATCACCATAAAAAGCCACATCTAACAGCTGCTCCAAAATATACCCAACAGGAGAAAAATAAAAAGTGATCCATGGCAACTTTGGGGGCAGCTCCACATGAAGGTGAAGGATGAGCCCTGCTACAGATCCAGCATTCCCCACCCTCCAGGCTGCTGTTTGCTCCTGATGAAAGACCCTTGCAGGACTGTGGCCCCTCTCAGGGCAGTGTAAATCATTGCCACAGCTCTCAGCTGAGCCACTGGCATTGCCAGAGCGAGATCCAGGCACCATCCTGAGCATCTGTGGAAGCTCCTGAGCATCTTCATGCCTGGAACCACAAAACACCTCAGGCTCTCCCTGGACTGGCTTTTCAGGGGAGGTTTCCATATCCCTGGGAGATCTGTTCATCCCTCAACATGTCTGACTTTGTGTACAATGATGCATTTGGGTTCCTCCCTTGCTCCTGTGTGCCAGTGAGAAACCATCCATGTGAATGGAGGATGTTGTGAACAGGAACATTTATTCCTGGATTGCCACTTTGCTTCACTGTCATTCAGCTGAACATTGTCCTTATCTGCGGTAACCGTGACTTTAAAAATCCCGCCTGCGCCGCCGTTCCCGCCTGCCAGCCGACGGAGCGGGCGGGGTGCGCGGTTTCGCGGCTCGGTGCGCGGGAGCCGCTCCGTCGGCAGGGACGCGCTGGATTGGCGTTCAGCTCTGCCAGAGGCGGACAAAAGGGCACGGCACCTGTAATAAGTAGCAATACGTTTGTTCATTAATTTAATCAATAGCTAAATAATTATACAATATCAAAGCAATATCGAAATAGCTAAAACTGCTTGATTTTTAAATGTATAGCCACATATGGTTCACATATGGTTGCTTGGCTTGCAGGAATCGTATAGTGCTTTGGGAATTCCATGGTAAAGGAAAGTTCACCTAAGAGGTCACAGAGGAGAGCTGTAATAACAATCCCTAAACTCACAAGAATTGCTTAGGCTTGCAGGAATCGTATAGTGTTCTGAAAATTCCACTGTATAGGTATGCCTTAGAAGGAAAAGTTCACTCAGTGGTTAAAAGAGGAAGACTTGGAGCCTTCATCCCACGACCACCAGAAGGCAGAAAAAGACCCCCTAGCAACTGAACGAGCAAGCGCAAAAGACAGACCACGTCATCCCTGGACCCGGGAGAAAAAGGCAATAAAAGGTGAACTTTGGGGATAGGAACGGTGCGAGCCTAGAGGAGCGGAGACTCCCGGCCGCCCAGCGCTGAACTTTGCTTATTCTTGCTTGCATAATAATAACAACAATAAATTTATAATTGTATGATCCTTGAATCCAGTGAATTCATTTATCACAATTTGGTGCCGTGACTCGGATCCAGAAAATGGGGTTGGTTTGAGAATCCTGGGGGGGCGCCCCACCACCTGGTGGCCCTGGCCTTCTCACCCGACCCCTCATTTGGACTGACGAACCTAAATTCGGGAATAAGCAAGGAAAACACCGGTAACCCTGTAAACTTTGTGCACGAAGATCCGAGCGACGACGCAGGACGCGTGAGTATACGAGGTGAACCACTCGGTTGGGGTTGGGATCCCAGGGCACGGTGAATGAGACGTCCACCTGCGGACGACGTGAGAGGGACCCTCTAGTAGTGCGGTTCTCGTAGCCCGCGAGGGAGCGAGCCATGACCGAGGGGTTTTGTGTGTGTGTGTGTGTGTGGAGGTGCCTTGGAAGATGGGGCAGAAGAAAAGCAAGCCTTCTGATCCCATGGGGGAGGGTCCCCAGTTACCCCCAATACCTAAGGACAGTCCGTTAGGATTGATGATTAAGTATTGGGATGATTTTCCCTCCAGAAAGGGGAAGGATAAGGCAAAAATGATAAATTATTGTATGGTAGTGTGGGGAGGCAAGAATCTGGATTCAGGAAGTATATACTGGCCCGTTTTCGGATCCTTCGAGGATTGGGTCTGTCAAGCCCTGAACATTTATGTGAATTCTAAAGAGCCAGTGAACTCGGAGGAGAGTGCATATGCTAAATTATGGTTGGTAGAAAGGAATGAGCAAACAGCTAGGCTGTTCCCCCTTAAGGGAAGTCAAGGGGAGGAGGAAAAAAAGAAAAAGTCTCAACCGGAGGAATATGTTCCTATTTATCCTCCCCCCTATATATAACCAGCTCCCCCTGAACCCCACCAAACGCATTCCCGGCATCGGCTCCTAATAGACAGCAGGTCACGGACTCCCCGGATTGCAGGAGGCGTACTCGGAGTCAGATGAGAACAGTTATTGAGGAAGGAGAGCAGTGGGTTGTTCCCTCTCAGAGAAATAGCATTAGGAGGACCTCAAGCTGGGATGGGGTTTGTCACTGTCCCCTTGAACTCAGGAGATGTCCGTGAGTTTAAGAAAGAGATGGGAAAATTATTAGAAGACCCTATAGGAGTAGCAGAAAGAGTGGATCAGTTCCTAGGGCCAAACATATATACTTGGGTGGAGATGCAATCCATTCTAGGCATCCTATTTACAACAGAGGAGAGAGGGATGATTAGAAGGGCAGGAATGAGGATTTGGGACACCCAACATGTTCAAGGTCCCGCGGCTGATGTGAAATGGCCCTTGCAAAATCCCAACTGGAACAATCAGGACCCCAACCATCGTGGTCATATGCAGGATTTAAGAACCATCATAATCCAGGGCATACGAGAGGCTGTGCCCCGGGGACAAAATAGAAGCAAGGCATTCAAAGAGTGCCAAGGAAAAGATGAGACCCCCACTGAATGGTTGGAAAGATTAAGGAAGAGTTTTAAGTTCTACTCAGGGGTGGACCCAGAGACGCCAATGGGGCAAGCACTCTTTAAAACACAGTTTGTAGCCAAATCATGGGAGGATGTTCGAAAGAAATTAGAAAAGTTAGAGGATTGGCAGGACAGAGGACTAGATGAATTGCTCAGGGAAGCTCAGAAGGTATATGTTAGACGGGAGGATGAGGCACACAAAAGACAAGTTCGGATGATGGTGGCAGCAATCAGGGAGGGACAATGAAACAACCTTCCAGCACGAGAAAGAAGTGGCATGAGGAGAGGTCCCCGGGATTTAGGAGGACCCCCAGCTGGAGGGAGAGAAGGAACAGTGTGCTACTATTGTGGTGGAAAAGGACACATGAAGAGGGAATGCCGAAAGAGGCTTAGGGATGAGAAAATGTTCAAAGAGGATTAGGGGGGTCAAGGGCTTTATCTATTGGGGACGCAAATGTCATCGGAGCCCTTGGTAAAACTTAAGGTGGGTCCCCAGCAAACCCCCATATCCTTCCTTGTAGATACAGGGGCTGAGAGATAACAGTTCAATCTTTGCCCCCAGGATGTAAGATTTCACCTTCCACACTACAGGTTATTGGGGCAAAAGGAGAACCCTTCAAGGTTCCTGTAATTAAAGATGTTTTAATAGAATCAGAGAAGAAAATAGGGGTAGGATCACTGCTACTGGTCCCTGAAGCGGATTACAATTTATTAGGAAGAGATTTAATGGTGGAATTAGGGATAAACATAAATATTGAAGAAAAACAGCTGAAAGTCAGGTTGTGCCCCTTACAGGTCACTGACGAAGAGAAAATCAACCTAGAAGTCTGGTATACCCCTGATACAGCAGGAAGATTGAATATAGAGCCCTTCACAGTCAACATTCAAAGCCCAGAAATCCCAGTAAGGATAAAACAATATCCCATGTCAGATGAGGGGCGAAGGGGACTAAAACCAGAGGTAGAACGGTTAATACAACAAGGGCTCTTGGAACCTTGCATGTCTCCCTTCAACAGCCCCATCTTACCTGTAAAGAAACCAGACAGAAAATACCGATTAGTACATGATCTAAGGGAAATAAATAAGAGAAGCATTGCCTGGTTCCCTGTAGTAGCAAACCCCCACACATTGCTCAGTCAATTGAAGCCAGATGATCACTGGTATAGTGTTATAGATTTGAAAGACGCCTTTTGGGCATGCCCCCTGAAAGAAGAATGTAGAGATTATTTTGCATTTGAATGGGAAGATCCCAATACCCACTGAAAGCAACAACTAAGGTGGACAGTGCTCCCACAGGGATTCACAGAATCCCCGAATTTGTTTGGGCAGGCACTAGAGCAAATAATGAAATCCTATACCCCAAACCAAGGAGTAACCATTGTTCAATATGTAGATGACCTTTTAATTGCTGGAAAAAGCGAGGAATCAGTTAGAGAAGAAAGCATTAAGCTTCTGAACTTTTTAAGCATCCAGGGGCTGAAGGTGTCCAAAAGTAAATTGCAATTCGTAGAAGAAGAAGTGAAGTACCTAGGACACCGACTTAGTAAAGGAACTAAAACACCAGACCCAGGGAGGGTTAAGGGAATCCTCTCCCTTCCTCCCCCAAGAAATACGAGAAAAATCAGGCAGCTATTGGGTCTTGTAGGATACTGCAGACAATGGATTGAAAACTTTAGTGGTAAAGTAAATTTTTTGTATGAAAAACTAACTGCTGAAGGTTTGATGAAATGGACTGAGAAGGATGATGAATCATTAAAACAATTAAAAGAGGAATTGGCTAATGCCCCGGTGCTAAGCCTCCCGGGTGTTAGGAGACCCTTTTATTTGTTTGTTAACACTGAGGCAGGAGTAGCATTTGGGGTACTGGCTCAGGACTGGGCCGGCAGTCGAAAACCAGTAGCATTTATTTCTAAAATACTAGACCCCGTAAGTAGAGGATGGCCAACATGTTTGCAGATTATAGTGGCAACAGCCCTCTTAGTGGAAGAAGCTCTCAAAATTACCTATGGAGGAGAACTGAAAGTCTTTACCCCCCATAACATACAGGCAGTATTGCAACAAAAGGCAGAAAAATGGATAACAGACTCAAGACTTTTGAAATACGAGGGCATTTTACTGTCATCCCCTCAGCTGATACTTGAAACCACCTCTCTGCAAAACCCCGCTGAATTCTTGTTTGGAGATCCACAGGAGGATTTAACTCATGACTGCCTACATAGCATAGAAAAACAAACAAAAATTAGGCCGGACCTTGAAGAGGAAGAACTGGAAGAGGGAGAAAAGTTATTTGTGGATGGGTCCTCTAGAGTTGTTGAGGGAAAGCGAATCTCTGGATATGCTATTGTGGGAGGTGAAAATTTGGAAATAATGGAATCCGGACCTTTGAGTCCTAGTTGGTCAGCCCAGGCCTGTGAGCTGTATGCAGTATTGCGGGCTCTAAAATTCTTGGAAGCTAAGGTTGGGACCATCTACACAGACTCAAAATACGCCTTTGGAGTGGTACATACCTTTGGGAAAATTTGGGAAGAAAGAGGGTTAATAAACTCCCGAGGAAGAGAAATAATACATCAGGAACTAATTACTCAGGTACTACAAGCTTTAAGAGGCCCAAAGAAAACAGCAATAGTACATGTTAAAGGACATCAAAAGGGTCTCTCCCATTTGATCAGAGGAAACAACACAGCAGACAGAGAGGCAAAGGAAGCTGCTCTCAGAAAATTCCAGGATCAGGGGATAAGGAGAACGCGAGATGATGAGAAAATTCGAGTCCTGAGCTTTACAGCCCAGGAAAAGGAGAAATTAGACAAAATGGGAATAAAAGAGAATGGGGGTATTCGAAAATTGCCAGACGATAGGGAGGTACTGCCAAAATCTATGGCCCGAAGAATAGTGCAGCAGCTGCATGACCAGACTCATTGGGGAACCCAAGCCTTAGTAGATCAGTTTACTATTAAGTATATGTGTATAGGAATTTATGATATAGCAAAACAAGTAGTTAGGGGATGTATAACATGCCAAAGAGTTAACAGACATCAGGCTCGAGAAAGGATTCCAGGAGGAAGGGAATTAGCACACCGACCTTTTTCACATGTACAAATAGATTTCACCGAACTACCGAAAGTAGGGAGATACGAGTACTTATTGGTACTGGTAGATTACCTAACCCACTTTGTAGAGCATATCCTACATCGCGGGCTACTGCAAATATGGTGATTAAAACCCTGCTGGAAGAAATAATCCCTAGGTATGGACTAGTAGAAATATTAGACTCTGCTAGAGGTCCCCATTTTGCAAACAAAGTACTGAGAGAGGTAACCAGGGCCTTAGGCACTAAATGGCAATATCACACCCCTTGGCACCCTCAAAGCTCAGGGAGGGTGGAAAGGGCAAATAGAGAAATCAAGAAGCAACTCACCAAGCTCATGGTAGAAACGAAAATGTCTTGGGTCAGATGTTTACCCATGGCATTGCTAAACATTAGAACCCAACCTAGGACGGATGTGGGAATCTCTTCTTTTGAAATGCTTTATGGAATGCCTTACGACTTAGAACTTCTGGGGAACCATCCTTGCATCCTAGATAGTCAAATTCAGGGTTACATACAACAGTTAATGAAACGGAGGGAGGAATTAAGACGAAAAGGGCTATTGGTACAAAGACCCCCTTTGGATATAATAATGCATAAGCTTAAACCCGGAGATAGGTTCCTAATTAAGACTTGGAAAGAGACGTCCCTAACACCCCAATGGGAAGGTCCCTATGTTGTCCTGTTTACCACAGAAACAGCCATCCCAACTGCTGAAAAAGGCTGGACACATGCCAGTCGAGTGAAAGGACCCATCCCTGCAGACACCCCTTGGGAGGTGACCAGTCGCCCTGGAGATCTACGGCAAACCCTTCGGAAGGCACAGGAACCTGCGCCAGCTGGGAACGTGAATGACTGAATTAGGGGACAGAGAGCTGTACCCATTGAGACTCTTGGTAAGAAAACCCCTACAGGAACTGGAACAGGAGTTCAAGTGCCCTCTGCCGTGGAAAACCTGGAATGAACTGACGCTTGCTCTTTCAGTAGTGGCTGAAGTGAGGCGAGAATTATTAAATTACACCAAGTGTCTTAAATGTCAGGAATCTTCTTGTTGGGCGTGCGTAAAAATCTTTTGCGGGGGCTGTAAAGACAAATGGTGGATTTTCCAGTCACATTTGGTGGGGAGCACATGGTGTCTTACTTGTGATTGGGATTGGAGAAGAGCAAATCCATTAAGGGCCTTAAGAGAATTTATAAGGATCCCTGGAGAGCGGGAGATCCCTGACAGAGAAGCAGCGTCACTAGTTGAAAATCTAGAACAGAGAAGAGATTGGGCCCTGGCATGGGAATTCCAACACCAATTGCATAGGATCACACACCAAAACCAGACAGTCATATTAACTACCTTGTGTAAGAAGGGAATCCACGTTCCTCTGGGGTGGCAAGTGAGGCCTGATGAGTGGAATGGCACGATTCGCCGCTATTCCTGAGTCTATAAACAACAAAAACGTAGAGAACGTAGGGAAGAACGATGTAACTCTAGGAAGACAGGAGAAAGGGAATAAAAAGGCAGAGGGTGGACCCTAAGTAGGTGTGGGACTCAGGCCCTGTAAAGCTCGCTAGGGACGGCAGAGAGTCTGTCATAAAATCAAAGAAATCCTTTACCTTTGCCTGGAGGCCTGACAGCCTGCCCTTAGGAGTGGGGGCAGGAGTTAAGGAGATAGCCCAAATAATGCACCCCTGAAGACTACCCCTGCTGCCGAGAAGATAATGATCCCTGCAGAGCGACACACCCGGGCTGGCAGGCGAGGCAGAGAGGTAAGGAGTAGTGGGGGAGAGCAATGGAGAACAGGAACAGGAACAGAGCACAGGAAAGCCCCAGGTAAAAGACATATGAGTACAAAAGGAGAAAGAAATTTGTTGCTAGGACCCTGCCCTGCTTGGCGAGCTACCTTAATTATTATAACCCTGAGCCTCCCGGCTGCCTGGGGAAACCCTCATCAGCTTTACAAAGAGAACATGATCCCCCTAAATAAAGGGACCCTGACCCCTGACTGGTCTCAGGCCTTTTTGCAATCTACCACATCTATGGGGAATACCACAGGTTTAAGTTTACTAACATTAGTACTGCATGACAGTCTGCCATACGCTAGACACGAATGGAAGAAGCAGAAAACCTGGCAGCTTCAAGGAGTAGTGGGAGAACAAATTAATATTGGATGTCGAATGGTTAATGGGTCTGACTATACTAACGCGATTGCAATCAGTGTTTCCATGGGTCAGGAGGATAAACAAATAGCAGATTGTGCATACCCAATAACACGAGACTGCTGGCAAAACTTCACATTAACTCACACTGCAGAGGTAGTCTGTCTCTGGTCGAAAGATACACAGGGCCTTTCTTTTAAATTTATAATAGATACTAAAACGCACTCTACCACTGCTGAACCTCATAATATCATCACTCCATCTGTACCACCAGTTATACTCACCCAAAAATTTTCAAAATTGGACCTTATATAATCAGGAAAACTGGTCAACAACAAATATTATTCAATCCAGCATGGTCTCTCAAACAGGTCGAACTGCTGATGCAGACCAATGTTTCAGACATCCAGCCAGCTTGTTCTCCGTTTTTGCAAACATCCTTTGAAGGCTGGACCATTTGGCTGCGGAAATGCAGCTCTTTTAAACCAAGGAAACTTAGAGATGTGACCGGTGTTCTAGGTACAGGATTGGGAATCCTGAATAGCATTGATTCGGAAGTACTAAAGAACAAATTGGCTGCTACGGCTAGAGATCTGTCCAAATTACAGCAACCACTGAAGTCATCTCTGTTAGCCTTGGGGACACACCAGTGGATGCTGTCAAACATTTTGCCAAAGTGGGAAAGAGTAAATGTGAACGATCACAAATTGGTGATTGATGCACTCAGTGCTGCACAAAATAATGTTTCCTTAGCCCTCAGCTGTATCCACACACAATTGTGGATGCAGTCAGTTTCTGCCTCGATTATAAGAGAGGGTGAGGAAGGCACTTTCCCCACAGAAATTCAGAAAATAATCTGGGACAATGCCAACGATTTTGAAAGAGAATTCCAATCCTGGTGGAAACTGGTAAATTTTACCTAGAATGCTATTTCAAATAGCGCTACTGCTTTTGTCTTGACCATACACATGCCTCTGTACATCTAGTTTTTCCTGTTATTGCATTAGGAATAAACCATGATGGAGCTGTCCTCTATCCTATAGAACATAGGGGATGGGCCTGTCAGTTTGATGACAAATGGCAAACTGTTGATTTGGAATCTTGCATTATCCGAGAACAACTGGGGTTCATCTGTGAGGGCAATGGAATTATAGCTCAAGATATCTGTTTAGACACGGAGCAAAACATTTGTCATTTTTAGATTCGTCCTAACGAGACTTCTAAAACAGTTCTTATATACATAGGCAATGGATGTGCGTGTTTTAGAACTATTTGTGATTCTGTGCTTGTAGATGATATTGAGGTGGATACAAAGAATCACTCAAACTTCTGTGCTTGTAACTTCACTAAGATTACAGGGTGTGATATCACTTATGAAGCTAAAGTCACCTCTCACCACCTATTACGATCCAACTACACACTGCTTCACAAGCTAATGCCCACTCTGATTGGGATGAACTTCACTCTAGTGAGACAACTGATGCTCCATCAAGACCTGATCCAAATCCTCGAGAGAATCAAGGAAAGCGGACAGAAAACCCTAGTGCCTGTTCATCATGATGTAGGAAAAATACACTGGGTTATAGAGAGGGTAAAGCAAGATGGCGAGCACAGGTGGTGGGATACCCTGTTCAGGTGGTCTCCTACTACCACAGGTGTCCTAAACAGTATATGCCATCCCATTGTTGTTCTTTTGATTCTGATTGTGCTGGTTTTATTTTGTCAGCAGTTCTATTCGGTATGAATTGGAATATGATGAAAAAGCTAAGGAAATTAGCATCTATAATTAGTGCACATAGCTTAACTGATGAGGAAACTGAGTTAACGCTTGCTAGGAAGGAACTAAAAAGATTAAATGAACAAAATTGGTAAAAAAAAAATGGGGGATTGTAATAAGTAGCAATACGTTTGTTCATTAATTTAATCAATAGCTAAATAATTATACAATATCAAAGCAATAACTAAATAGCTAAAACCGCTTGATTTTAAATGTATAGCCACATATGGTTCACATATGTTTGCTTGGCTTGCAGGAATCGTATAGTGCTTTGGGAATTCCATGGTAAAGAAAAGTTCACCTAGAGGTCACAGAGGAGAGCTGTAATAACAATCCCTAAACTCACAAGAATTGCTTAGGCTTGCAGGAATCGTAGAGTGTTCTGAAAATTCCACTGTATAGGTATGCCTTAGAAGGAAAAGTTCACTCAGCGGTTAAAAGAGGAAGACTTGGAGCCTTCATCCCACGACCACCAGAAGGCAGAAAAAGACCCCCTAGCAACTGAACGTGCAAGCGCAAAAGACAGAGCACGTCATCCCTGGACCCGGGAGAAAAAGGCAATAAAAGGTGGACTTTGGGGATAGGAACGGTGCGAGCCTAGAGGAGCGGAGATTCCCGGCCGCCCAGCACTGAACTTTGCTTATTCTTGCTTGCATAATAATAATAATAATAAATTTATAATTGTATGATCCTTGAATCCAGTAAATTCATTTATCACCCTTCCTTCCTTCCTTCCTTCCTTCCTTCCTTCCTTCCTTCCTTCCTTCCTTCCTTCCTTCCTTCCTTCCTTCCTTCCTTCCTTCCTTCCTTCCTTCCTTCCTTCCTTCCTTCCTTCCTTCCTTCCTCTCTCCCTCCCTCCCTCCCTCCATCTTTTAAAGTGATGTTGGCATTTTTAGATTAGAGTAAAAACTCACTGTCTAACATAGGTGATAAGTATTGAGAAGTTATTGTAAATAGTGTACACGTCATTTTTAGTATAAAAAGATAACACCACACAGTTCCCCATGGTCCCTCACAGGCCCCTCATGGCTCCCTCACAGTTGCCCAAGACCCCTCACAGCCCCTCACTGTGGATGCCATGGGACAGAGAGAGAGAAACAGCAAGTGTTTCTCATAGCAGCTTGTGAGAATTATTAGCAAGTTGTAAGAATGTGAGAACTTCAGTATAAACAATCTGCAGGTGGTGTTCTTCTGCTTCATCTTTCTCTTCTTCTCAAGGACGGTGTATAAAGAATGTGTTTTTGTTAACTAGCCAATCAAACAGAATATATCGTATCACTCTATAAAAACCGCACGGTTCTCTTGAATTAAACCTTCTTTTAGTCTTTCTGCAATACTGCCTCCTGCCTGTTCCTGTGTCATTCTGGGCGCAAGAGTGACACCTCACGGCCCTTCATGGCCCCTCATGGCCCCTCACAGCTCAAGGCTCTTCACGGCCCCTGAGCCGCCTCCGGCCCCGCCATTGGCGCCGCTCTTTGCTGCTGGCCAATGGTGGCCCGAGTCTGCAGTGACGTCACCGCTCGCCGGGCAAAGGAAGGCCTGGGGCTGAGGTGCCCCGGGCTGGCCGGGAATGGGGTCCGGGGGTCCCCGGGCTCATGGAAACGGGGGATCCAGGGGCCGGGAGAGGCGGATACCCGGGAAAGGGGATGCAGGGGGTGTCGGGGCAGGATAAGGGGGTGCAGGGGGTCCTGGAACTGGGGAAGGAGATGCGAAGGGTGCCAGTGCCCAGGAATGGGCATTCAAGGGGGTCCCAGGGGGCAGCAGGAGCTGGCTCAGGAGCTCTGGGCCGAGAAAAGGGGTAACCCCAGCTTGGGGGGGACATGGGGGACTCACACACGCTCCCGGGGGGACACGACCCCCGGGGACCCCCCCTCACCTTTTCCCGCAGGGGAGGCCGAGGCCCAGCCCAGGCAGACGAAGCCCCCGAGCCCCGGCAGCATCTTGGGGGGCGTGCGGGGCCGGGAGGGGCAGGATCCGGGAAAGGGCGGCGGCTGCCAGGTTCCGCGGGTGCCTGGAAACCACGAAGGCGGCGGCAGCGTCTGTGACAGCGGCGCGGCCTCAGTTGCCTGAGAACGCGGCCCTGGCTGCTTGTGCGCAGCCTGGGCTCCTGCAGGCGGCTTCACCGGGCGATTCGCCAGGGGAATTGTTCGCGGAGCATTGGCCTCTGCAAAGTTCCTGAGCGTGCAGAGCATTGGCCTCTGCAAGGAGTTCATCAGCGTGCAGAGCATTGGCCTCTGCAGGAAGTTCCTGAATTTCCTTTGGAGGTAAAGATTGACTCAAGTTGAACTTTTTGGTTTTGTCTCATCTGCACTCTGAGAGAGAATGCCAAAGGGAAATACAGGATGGGATAATGCCCGTCTTCTGGTGCAGCAGTTCAGTTGTCTGCACTGCTACAGACATGTTTTATGAAAAATCCTTTCCTTTGGGTTTTTTCTCCTGAGAAGCTGAGAGAGCTCAGGAACAAAATGTAAACAATGGTTATCTGCTGCTGTGGAATGCAACAGGTGCATCTGTGATTGGTCTCCTAGAGTTGTTTCTAATTAATGGCCACTCACAGTCAGCTGGCTAGGACTCTCTGTCTGAGACACAAGCTTTTGTTATTCATTCTTTCTTTTTCTATTCTTAGCTAGCCTTCTGATGAAATCCTTTCTTCTATTCTTTTAGTATAATTTTAATAGAATATATATCATCAAATAATAAATCAAGAGTCAGATCCTCATCTCTTCCGTCATCCTAAGACCCCTGTGAACACCACCACAATGCACAGCTGAGTGGATGAACAATATATGCTCTACTGATTGTGCTTTTTTTTTTTTGCACTGAAGGAATGCAACATTTTCTAAATGTACTGGTCTATACTTTTTTTTCCCGTCTAGTGGTTGCTTAAACTGCTGAAAGGTGAATGAGGTCTGTTCAAGTTTCATCAAGTTTCAGTGGGTTGTTATCATCTGGTTATTACAATTATTAGGGAGAGGCCTGTCAATTGAGGGGCAAATGAGACCATATGCCAAAATCAATAGTCTGGATTTTATGTAACAGTAAATAGGAGGAAGAGAGAGAGAAAGGAAAAGAAAAAGAAGCGGGGGGGGTGGTGGGGGGGTGATGGGGGGTTGGGAAGAAGGGGAAGAAAGAGAGTGACAGATGAAGTGAAAAACATCACCATTCCATGGATCCCATTGGCATACCATAAAATCCTCTTCTGGTCTTCTCTGTGGTGAGGTCTCCCAAAACCTAAGACTCCAATGGATTCCTGCAGATTTGGGCAAGGTGGTACCTCCCAGGTGCCTCCCTGGGGTGGGGCAAGTTAGACTCTGTCTATTGCTACTTTCAAATAATAGAAAATCTTTAGCATCTGTCTGTCCTTTGAGTCTGGCATCAATTGGCTTCTGGATTTTCAGATCTGTTGTGTTACTTTGTGTGCCCTGCAGTCGTCTGGTGCAAGGCCTCAGGAATGGGTCTGGGGGCACTGTGGAGGTCTTTGAAGGGAGGTTTGTGTGCAAACCTGGCCTCAGCAGACGAGTCTGTGGCTATGACTTGCCCACCTTGAAGGCAGACAGAGCTGATTTTCAGGACAGCTGCTGGGTTTGGCTTTGTTGTGGATAGGTTTTTCTCTGCAGCCTTGTTTACTTCTCCCCAGCCCTGAGCTAATGGGACAATAGTGTCACCTTTGTCTTGTCTCAAGTTCCCTTAGGCAGCTTAACTCCCAGTGCCAAGTTCCAGTCCAGAGGCATTTTCAGGGAAGGGTGGGCTTGGGTGGTCGCAGCCTCTTTATACAGTTTTGTCCCAATGGGCAGAAAGTCCTTTATAACAACTTTTAAGCCATTAGCCATAACATTCCAGTCTCTCCCAAGTCCTGTGAGGAGCAGCTGAGAGATCAGGGGTGCTTTAGCCTAAAGAAGAGGATGTCCACTCTAGCTATTTTAAAGTAATATTTAGGCTGCAGCTTTGTCTGTTCTAACTATTCTTAATGTTCAGATTTTTAGCTCCAGGTTTCAGTATGATCCATCTTTGAATTGCACAAGGCAGCCCTATAGTTCAAATAAAGTCCAACTAGAGGCCTAACATACTAGCTACTTAGACCAAACAAGCACTTAGCTACTTTCAAATCATAGAAAATTTTTAGCACCAGTATATGCCTTGAATCTGCCATGAATTGGGTTCTGGATTTTCAGAGTTCCATTGTTGCTTCTTCCAGTTTTGTTGAGGCATTGTCACTCATCTGGGAGATCCTGACTTCAAAATGGCTTCTGGATTCCCAAAGAAGACCTCGACACCTCGTCTTTTGTCCAGAGAAAGACTGACATCTTTCACTGTAAGTACCCAGTGGGCTGTGTTAAGGCTGCAAACTGCCCTGGTGTCCCTGCTCTCCCTGCCCCTGCTTTAATGCAAGCAAGAAAATGCTTCAAGTAGGTAATAAGCAGAAATATTATAGTAAGGCTACGAAACACAAGTAATAAATGACACAATTATGAAGGTTTCTTTAGAGATGAACAGAGAGGGGGAACTGTGGGAATCTACAAAATTAGAGGGTTTTGGGAAAGCTGCAAAAGACAAGCCTCAGATACAGTAGAACTGTGATTAGAGCTAGGCAACTGCCATGAGATAGGTCAGCAGAAAAATTATTTAAAAAGTAGAAAAGCAAGGACAAATAGAACAATGGTCTGTGTATTAATGCTTGTCTAGAATAACTGCCTAAGCTACAGAAAAGTTTATCTAGCAAGAGATTAGGAGGGTTAAAGCTTAATAATGGAGCTCTGTGCATTGTGCTTTAAGGCTTACAAGCAGGTCTCGTATTCAAAATAAGCAAGCATTGTTTTAACCAAAGGTACGTGTGCTTATAGTGGTTGGATAGAACTACTGTCAATGTGCTTTTGCTTTGTGTGATTGGTCAAGAAACTTATAAAGGAAGTTGTAACATTAAGTTCTTGGGCTGCTGCCTGGGATGTGAGCTGCTGGCATCTTCCCATTGTCATAACCATGTAATGAGAGTGATGCTGGAAAATAAAACAGCTCAAGGCAGTTCCACAGCAGTCCTGTCCCGTTTGTGATTTGTAAATAGCCCCCTGCTGGTGTCAAGACCAAGCTGCCCTTGGGCACCTGAGCATGTTGGGCGGGAAGCTCAAACTCTGCCCAAAGCCCTGTGAGACAGGGCTGGTCCCTGCTGGAAGAGCTTCCAAAGCAGCTGTTCTCTCCCAGCTCCTGTGTGGGCACGGATCCAGCCCTGCAGACACAGTGTACAGCAAAGCAAGTTATCTGCTGCAGCACGTCCAGAAGAAAATGTCTCAGCACCTTTGTGTCCCAGATATCTTTTATGAAAAATCCTTTCCTTAGGATTTTTCTTCCTGAGAAGCTGAGAAGCCTCAGGAACAAAATGTAAACAATGATTATCTGCTGCCGTGGAATGCAACAGGTGGATCTTGGATTGGCCCA
Organism: Agelaius phoeniceus; assembly: GCF_051311805.1. Lineage (NCBI taxonomy): Eukaryota > Metazoa > Chordata > Aves > Passeriformes > Icteridae > Agelaius > Agelaius phoeniceus. Next base: position 2,476,919 of record NC_135272.1, on the reverse strand, counting down.
GGTTGGATGTTTGTAATTAATGGCCAATCACAGCCCAGCTGGCTCAGACAGAGAGTCCAGGCCAGAAGCCTTTGTTATCATTCCTTCCTCTTCTATTCTTAGCCAGCCTTCTGATGAAATCCTTCCTTCTATTCTTTTAGTGTAGTTTTAATAAATTATATATCACAAAATAATAAATCAAGCCTGCTGAACCATGGAGTGAGATCCTCGTCTCTTCCCTCATCCTAAGACCCCTGTGAACACCATCACACCTTTGTTCTGCAGGATGGTGGAAATCTTCCTGTGCTGGGAATTGTCCCCTGATTTTGGTTTACCGTGTGTTGATGGTATCTCTCCCAAAGGAGTTGGCTTCTCTTGAAAGCTCTGGATTGGTAGGAATCTTGAGGGCTGTACAGTTCTTTCCTGCTCTCTGGAGCCAAGGTCACAAATGTCCCTTGGTGTCTGGAGCTCACTTGACTGAAGATGCCCCAGTGCTGAGGCTCTGTCCAGGAGATCCCTCTGTTTTCTTCTCTGCAGGGGTCTGTGAGCCCAGAGAGAGAAAACAAATGCTAATTAACAGAGAGAACTACAGCTTGGACACATTCCTGTGCTCCTCACTCGTGGTACAACGTTCCTTTCTTGCCTCTCTTGGACTCAGCCAGCAGTGCTATCTCCTTGCTGTGAGTTCTCAGTGCTGTACAGGGATGGAGTCAGGGCAGTTCTGAGAACTCGTCCCCCTTCTTTGAAAAGGTCACTGCCTCAATCCAATGAACCTAAAGAGGAAAGAAATGCCCAAAGAGCAGAAATCCCCAACCATGTCACATGCAATCATGGAGAAGCTGATGGGACAGAGCCATGTGGTTGGAGTATGTGTATTGCACTCTGTATTGTTAATTTATTGGTGCTGAGTATTTCAGCAAGCAACTTCCAGAGCTTCCAGGACTGTCCTGGACAATGTGACCACAAATTGTTCAGCAGTGCCACTTGTTCAAGAAAAGCCTTTCTGAACAAGCCCAACTCTGAGGCTCTAGCTGGTTTATTTTTGCCTTTCAGCTGCTTCCCTCTAAGTTCCTGTGGGAGAAGTTTCTCACCATGAAGAAGAAGGCCAGCACTGGCGGGAGTTTTCTACCCAGAATTGGCCCATGTGTAGAGCTGGGGAAGACTGGTCCAAAGGTAGCCTTTTCCTGCTCTTCTCCTTTCTGTTTGATGGGAAGTTTGAAGAGGGTGTGTGCTTGTGACAGGCTTGCCTCCAGCCAAATACCTCAGTGTGCAGGTCCTGTTGTCATTGCAAGCTGCTGTTAGAGGTGGGCTGGGAGTCCTGATCTGCACTCAGCCAACACAAATAAGCTCTGCTGAAGCTGCCTAAGTGTAGCTACCATTGCTGAAACAATGGGGGGAAGGCTGGGGACACAAAGGCACAGCATTGCCATGTGCCATTCTCCTGCTGAAGGAGCCACCTCTTGCTTTGGTGTGGTCACCATCAAATGCTTGGGGTCACAGGATTCCCTCTGGAGTGGCAGCGTTGGCCTTGGAAGGCCGAGGACCTGCAGGAATGACTTCAGCTTTAACAAAACAAATTGCCTTTATGCTTTGGGCTGGAACAATGTGTTGGACCCTGAGGGGTCCAACACATTGGGGTTAGATTTTGCAGGCTGCCAGATGTACAGGGGACTGGCCCTGGGCAGAGGGGAATGGATGTGCTTTATCTGGATCAGTGCCTTCTTGGAGGTGTGTTTGAAGCTGCTTTTCTGGCAGGAGTGGCTCAGTAGAAAGCACAGTCCCAACGGGTAGGTGACTGAGGTGGGCTGTTGTTATGAATGAGGTCCCTATATGTCTAATTTAATAAACCAACATTAGAATTTAGCAGCAATTTTAATTGAGCAGCAATTTTATATGAAATCATGCAATCAAATAGAATCAAGCAGATACAAAATAATTTGGCAGTGGTTTAGATAAAGCATAAGCAAAACCAGTCAGGATACAGGGGGGTTTTCTCACCCTGCCTCCCATTCAAAAGATAAAGAATCCAAACACAACTTCTAGACTGGATGCTAATACATATTCATCACTAATTTTCTGTCAATCTCCTCCTATTTTTGATTCTTGAAATCTATGTCACTGTACTGCACAGTGCATGCTCTGCTTGTTTCTAAGGGGTCTTTTGGTTTTGGTGGTCGCTTCCCACAAAGGCTTCTCCTCCTCATCACTGTCCCTTGAAGAACCCTACAAGCTGCACATGCACCCCAAGACTTGTGTTATAGAAGCCAGCATTATATTCCAAAAAGAAGCCTTATGATTTCATAGATACCTGGAATCATCCCAATTTTGTCCATTTCAAGGCCGATTTTTTAATTATCCTGAGGCCTATTGCCTTTTGGGATGTTACTTATCTCCAACTACATCCTGCATCCTGTTTTCTCATGAACATCTGAAAAATTCTGTTTTGTGACACTGATTCCATATCCTTTTTCTCGATTACTTTTTAGCAAATATTTTCTAAAATATTTAAAATATAGTTACAATTGTTAGCACGAATCAGATTCATCTATCCCACTGTTGAGCAAGAAATTGGCAGCAAGAGCCATATAACACACTGGTTAAGGATTGCCCAGACAGAGCAGGGGAGAGTTTTCTCCAAGCAATGCCTCTGCTCCAGAATCATTTGCTGCTGTTTTGGGCCTGTGGGTCCGCCTCGGTGGCGGCGGTGGTCCCCAGCCCACGTTGTTGAAGCCGTCGCCCTTCCTTGGCCTTAAGCCAGGGACCCGAGTTGTGGCGGGCAGAATTTTTTGGCCTAGTTGTTTGTTTTTTTTTTTTTTACGGGCCCGGCACCCGACAGAGAGCCCCCCCCGGACTGGTCCTGGGCGAGGCGGCGGCGCCTCGCCTACCTCGGTCGTGGCCAGATCGACTGAGCCGCTTCTGCTGGCCGGGGCCGGGTTTGCCGCGCCGGGTCCGTTGCTTTTTGTTGAGGCGGGCGGAGTTGGGGGGGCGCCCACCAGGCCTCCACGGGCCTTTTTATTTTTCTCTCACGGCCCTAAGCCACGGCACCGAGAAGCGTTGCGACGAAGGCGCGAGCGGGATGCCGGTGGGTCCGTCGTGGGGAGGCAGTAAGGCGCGTACCTCGGACCCCCCCCCCCCCCGGGCCCCTGGCCCCTTTGCCCCCGTGGCTAGCATGGGTCATTTCGAACGCGCGTCTGTGTGCCTTTTTTATCGTGCTGTCCCCTGGCTTTTTTTTCCAGAAGGGAAAGCCGACCGCCGCGAGGCCGGGCAAAAGCCGGTGGCCCGTGGCGCCAGGTCAGTGGAACTTTATCTCGCACAGTCGGCCGGTTTCCCCGGGCCGGAAGGTGGGGGAGGGCCACCAAGTCCCCCCCTGGCCCGGCAGGGCCCCGTCCAGTCCTGCCGTTGCCTAGCCTAAAGGGGAGCCGTTGCTGGCCGCGGGCGGGTGACAGCACCCCCCACACTCCTCTGCTGCCGTGAGCAATCCGATCCACAGGTGGGCTGGGCGTCCGTCTCCATTGTCCCAGGAGCGTGGCCGTGGGGCCCTTGTCGCCGTTGGCGTAGCTCCTTCCCAGAGCCACGCCTGATCGGTGTGGCTTTTCAGGTGGCATCGGAGAGGGCCCCCGGCGGGCCGGCTCTCCTTCCAAGGCTTCTCTGTCACGGGGAAGCCACGGCAGGGGGGGGTCCGGTGCTCGGGCAGGGCAGTCTCCTTTCCAATTCGCTTCCCATCGTAGGCGGGGTGTCGCTCCTCCCGCTGGCCTGGGGAAGGGCGTCTTTACCGTCCCGAGCTGTGTGACGGCCGTGTGGCCCCGCGAGCCTTCAGGTGTCCTTAAAAAACCATGCGAGGTGACGGTGCCGGCCCCGGTCCAGGTAGCGCCCGTGCGGGTGGCAGCTACGAGCAGCACCGGGTGGCGGTGCGGCTGGAGCTGAGCCGCGAGAAGGGAGAGAGAGGCGAGAGAGAAAAGAGAGAGGGCGAAATTGTCCGAACCCGATGGGGCGCGGATGCGGGGGAACAGAGCCGAGTCTCGAACCGGGGCCCGGGCGGATTAATTTGACTCAACACGGGAAACCTCACCCGGCCCGGACACGATCAAGATTGACAGATTGAGAGCTCTTTCTCGATTCCGTGGGTGGTGGTGCATGGCCGTTCCTAGTTGGTGGAGCGATTTGTCTGGTTAATTCCGATAAGGAGCTAGACTCTGGCACGCTAACTAGTTACGTGACCCCCGAGCGGTCGGCGTCCAACTTCTTAGAGGGACAAGTGGTGTCCAGCCACCCGAGATTGAGCAATAACAGGTCTGTGATGCCCTTAGATGTCCGGGGCCACACGGACACTACAGTGACTGGCTCAGCTTGTGCCTACCCTCCACCGGCAGGCGCGGGTAACCGGTTGAACCCCATTCCTGATGGGGTTCGGGGATTGCAATTCTTCCCCGTGAACAAGGA